>NC_133377.1:33879055-34146623 GCF_049309525.1 Garra rufa
GAATTACATTTTAAAATATATTCAAATATAAAACAATTATTTTAAATAGTACAAATATTTCAAAATCTTTTTTTGCTGTACTTCGGATAAAATAAATGCAGGCTTGGTGAGCGGAAGAGAATTCTTTAAAAACATTTAAAAAATCTTACTGTTCAAAATCTTTTGACTGATAGTGTATGCTACTGTAAATAACCAATCTCTCAAATGTTTTCCAGTGGAATTTCAGAAGGAATGGAGTCATCTAGAGTCATCAACATACAAGCCACACAGGTGCTGTGTCATGCACTTTATAAATCAGCTCATGTCCTTGTCTCGCTTTATTATGCTGCCTAGAGCTGGGAATGCCCTTTACTACTAGTAAAATCTATTATCATTACCTAAGAAACACCAGCATTGCTCCAGGGCGAACTTAACTTCAAGCTTTTTGGCATATGATTTAAATTCCATTCAAATGTAAGTTACTGGGAAGTTAACACCTAAAGACTCAACCACACATTTGTCCCTGTCAATTCAGGAATGTTTTATGAGTTTACAGAAATCTTTAAATGTTAACGACCCTAGACAATTACTTTAATAAGTACATACTGAGTTTGTAGTAATCTCAGACCACATCAGTATTTAATTTGTTTTTTCACATTAGACACTCATAAGTGTACTCATAATTTATTAACACCAAAATCTGTCAGTAAATCTGTCAATATAAATTTCATTTTTAAAAATGTTTACCTCTGTATTCTCAGGATCAGCTGGCCAGTACTGAGCTGGCACGCATAGCAGGAGAATTTGATGAAGGGGGAAGCCCAACGGAGGGACCTGGGAACAAGGGGGACGACTTGCTGGCCATGATGGATGAGCTCTAAAGGTCAGCAACTGTAGACTGTGAGTCAGGAAGCATGTGATATGTCTGAAAGGTTACAGAAAAATATGGTAAGTTTGGAAATGTCTGGCATTTGTACACTCAGAAATGTGACTTAAAAACAAGCTGGAAGCTAAAATCACACTGTAACGGGTTAATTTCATACATTACGTGAGGTTTAAAACTTCAAACCAGTTGAAAATATGCTTGAAAATGCTGAAAACTGAAAAATATTACGATTTCTATGCACAGAGTTTGTCTTAAAGGGGTTATCGGATGCAAAACTAACTTTTAGATGTTGTTTGAACATTAATGTGTATTGGTAGTTTGTGTACACAACCACCCTATAATGATAAAAATCCAACCAGTGGTATTTTTTTAATCTTTAAAAGTAATATCCCCTTTTTAAAATCAGGTCATTCTCAGCTTCTTGTCGGTGTGACAGCACACCAACAGAGGCCACTCCCAGATAGTAGATTGACATGAGCGTCTTACCTTAGACCCGCCCTCACCGAGCTGAAACAGTCCGACTCCGATCGCCATTGTGTCAACTCAGGTGCAGAGGGAGACAAGAATGTCTCAGATTGAGCAATTGAGATGTTCTGTTGTTGGATGTAATAATGAACATATCAGTAGTCATTTACTCCCACTGAAGATGCAGAGGATAACGTTACTTTCGTTTTTAAAAGGAATGCGCCAATCCCGATCTACATATGCGTCTATGTTCTTGCAAATCGTTCCTGATGCAGCTTCATCCACAGCAGAAGTGAGTATAACGTTTTTTTTTATGCATCTTTGCAAAACAACCTCTCTTAATAATGTGCTTGTTAGCAAGTTTCGCTGCTAAACATGGCTAAACAGGGATAAATACGGCTAAAGTAAACATAACGGCTCATCATCCTAGGAAGAGAGGAGCGGGGCAAGCAGAGCTCATTTGCATTTAAAGGACCATGCAATAAAATTAGCAGATTTTTTGTAGAGCTGATTTTGACAAGGTAAAAGGGTGTTTTTTTTACACTACTATTGAGAATTTTTAACCAAAGTACATTATAGACTTTTCATTAAGACCCTAAAGAATCATATGACCTTGTGGAAAATGGGCATCCGATGACCCCTTTAACAAAAAAAAAACAAAAAGAAAAACAAAATGCATCTAATGGCAGTTTAATATGTCTTATTTGATTGACATACAATGACTGATGTATCTGTTTATTTAGTTTCACTGCAGCAAAATGAAAGTCAAGCATTTTAAGTTCACTGGAACAGAAAGTGTTTCATTCTGATGGCAGAAAACCACACCAACATACATTCAGACAAGTGTCAACAATATCACTTTCAATATAGTGTGTTTTCAGGAGGCGTCATTAATCGGCCATATTGGCGGGACTGAACGTAAACAATGCTACTGAACTAAACAAACTTGCATATTTTGCTGATTATTCCTGCTGAAAAGAATCAATTATTTTCATGTTTTGGGATGTAATAATCGCTCAGATGAGGAAAACCAGTTGGAGTACTATAGACTGCCAAAAGTTATACCAAATCAAGCAGAAGAGTGCAAAAACTGTCTGAGGAACAAAAGGCGTTTGTGGTTGGCCAAACTGAACCTGAATTTCCAGGGCAAGAATCTTGACAACATTTGTGTTTGTTTTAATCATTTCCTGTCAGGTAGGTGAAATATTAGACTAATATCTTAATTAATACTGCACATACGTATTCTTACCACTTATTAACTTTAGTTTTTCAAAATATTGCTCCCTTCCTGCTTACTAAGTACTTCTCTATAGGATTTAGCAGCTTCTACATTTTTTCCCCCATGGTTTAGAAAGCATAAATGAGCAGAATGACATATTCAGTAGTGCATTAACCATGCAATCAATTCCTTTGTTTACATTGGAGTATCGCTAGTATGGCCGTGCATCCGGGTAACTGACCAAATCATGCCATATGTGCAAACCCTGAACTCTATTCTCAGGATAATTTATACATGTCAGGTTGAGGCAAGTTGTCACATGGGTTATATTGATTGATTAACTGACATTCTCTATATAGTTTTCCAAGCTGGCACAAAACGTTTAACAAAGTAAGTTTTTAATGTGTAGATACTGCATACAATAATGTTTTAACAGAAAAATCTAAAATGTAAGTATGTAACACAAATAATGGTGTTAACAAATAATTAGCTACAGTTAAAGCACAAGAGTTTGGCATGTTTGCGTGTTATCTTTAGCATTTTACTGTTTCATAATTGTTCTACTGTTTAGATCAAGCACATTAAACAATATGTAATACATGTTAAATATAGATACGCTGCTTTTTTCAGACATTATCCCTGGTGAAAAAAAAACCCAGCTAAATCCAGCCTAGGCTGGTTGGCTGGTTTTAGCTGGTCAGCAGGCTGATTTTAGAAGGGTTTCGGCCACTTTTCCAGCCTGGCCAGGCTGGGAAACCACCAGCTAATACCAGCCTTACCAGCGTGGCCAGGCTGGGAGACCAGCTAAATCCAGCTAAGACCAGCCAACCAGCCTAGGCACTCAATCCAGTCCTTACCAGCCTGCAAGAGACAAATCCATCATTAAAGGATAACTATTGCCAAAATGCAACCTGGGCTGTTTTTTTTTTACTGTAAACAAGACAAACATATATCTAAAAGCATAATTAAGACAAACGAGCCGTTTTTAAGATTGACCGTGATTTCGTTTTGTGGTCAATGGCCGGTGAATGGGAGTACTAGGGGCATAAATTTGAGCGCATCAAAATCGATATTTTTACAACACTAAGAAGGCTCGACACACCATTTTCACGTTTTTGAACAACTCACTTTCACTGTTTGAGTTTCCGCTCGCGGCCGTCTTGCCAGTCAAGAGGTGTCGATCTCCGAATGCGAGGATGGATAGCTCCTAAAGCATATTTCCATATAAATGCACGGCTAATTCGTTGTTTTGTCGCAAGTGGAAAAACAATATTAACCTTCTAGTTGTAAAAAGAGCCTCATATAAGCCTAATATTTCGTCCTATGGAGTCCATTCATTCGCATTCGGAGATCGACACCTCTTGACTGGCAAGACGGCCGCGAGCGGAAACTCAAACAGTGAAAGTGAGTTGTTCAAAAACTTTCTTTTTAGTAAACTCTGTGCACACAAACAATGTTCTCAATGCTCGAGTTCATGTGTAGAGACCCAGGCGATACTTTGAGCAAAGTTTCATGGTGTGTCGAGCCTTCTTAGTGTTGTAAAAATATCGATTTTGATGCGCTCAAATTTATGCCCCTAGTACTCCCATTCACCGGCCATTGACCACAAAACGAAAACGAAAAAAATCTCAAAAACGGCTCGTTTGTCGTAATTATGCTTTTAGATATAAGTTAAATGGTTAAATATGACTCTACAGTCCATCCCCTGTTACATCAAAATACACCAACATCGTTGTTTAAAACATCTTTGCTTGTAAAAAGTGCTTGATCTGTGCATATTTCTTCCCTGATTCAGATAAGTAAACTTTCTCACTGGTAAAAGCAATATTATAGACAGAGGACTTGTTTTTTATCCAGAAGCAGGGGTTTGAAGTTAAAAATGCCTTATGGCTCTGTTTCACAATTAAGATTTGGTGTAAACTATTAGCCTACTTTAACCTAAGCCTAACAAACAGTAGGAATTCAAATGCTTTTGTCTGCTAAATGGTCTCATTCTTTTGTTTTTGTCTCAGTTTGTGGCCAATGTGGCAAGATACTTCACATCTTCACACAGCAGCGATATTATATATCAAACAAAGCTATTTTTAAAATCAACAGCAGATGCCCATTGTGACAACGTGCCCCGCTACAGGAGTGAATCTGTGTGTGAACAGCTGAAATAGCTGACTTACAAGAATAAACTTACCACTGGGTAAAAAGGATAACTAGTCCTACCGTCTGCTATGATGTTGTTTATCCAAGTAACTCGCTAGAGGGCGCGCGAACGATTTCAGTCCGGTACGTCTTGATGACGTCACTCTCCGCTGCGACGAAGCGCGGAGCTCGAAACCATTCAGGATATAAACATGATGTTTTGAGCGTGTTAGACAACATAAAAGAAGGTAATACATGAATATTTTACTCCAAGTGGCATGTATTAGTGATTCTGTGTTCAGAATTAAATGCTCTTTGTAAGCATTTGGTCTCTGTAAGATTACAAAACTCGTCTGCATTATTAATAACGACGTTAAAGATGAAGTTGCAGGAAAGCTTAATATGTGTAGCTAATCGTCTTTAAGTGAATCGTGACTAATATCGTGATCACTAGTTAACTATTAGTTAAAATATGTATTACTGTGATGCAAAGCTGAATTTTCAGCATCATTACTCCAGTCTTCAGTGTCACATGATCCTTCAGAAATCATTCTAATATACTGTTTTATTATCAGTGATGGAAACAGTCTTGCTGCTTAATATTTTTTTGAATCATGTTTTTTTCACTGTGCATTCAAATTAATCTTAATCTCAAATTGCAAAAATAACTAAAAACAGCTAACTAACACAATACAAACATGATAACATAAAAAAAAAAATAATATTCTTAATATTTCTTGGAACCTCTGATACTTCTTTTTTCAGGAATCCTTGATTAATAAAAAGTTTAAAATAACTGCATTTATTTAAAATATAAATATTTTCTAACAATATACACTACTGTTCAAAAGTTTTGGGTCAGTAATTTATTCTTTCTTTCTTTTTTTTAAGGAATTAATAATTTTATTCTGGAAGGATGTTTCAATTTGATAAAAAAGCGATAGCAAAGACTTATATTGTTAGAAAAGATTTCTATTTTGAATAAATGCTGTTCTTTTCAACTTTTTATTCATCAAAAAAAACCTGAAAAAAGAATTACAGGTTCCAGAAAATATTAAGCAGCACCACTGTTTCCAACATTGATAATAAAAGTAATAAATCAGCATATTATGATTTACGAAGGATCATGTTACACTGAAGACTGAAGTAATGGATGATAAAAATTCAGCATTGCACCACAGGAATAAATTATATTTCAAAGTATATTAAAATAGAAGCCATTATTTTATATGGTAATAACATTTTGCAGTATTACTGTTTTTCTTCTGTATTTTTGATCAAATTAAATGCAGCCTTGGTGAGCATAAGAGACCTTTCACCTGGTTAGACAGCTTAATTTGCATATTTGCCATGCAATGTGTGGTTTGCCTGTCAGCAGAGCCTCTCAAAAACCTGTAATTATCATTCATTATGTGCAAGTGTACACATGCTCGAAACAGAGAATCAATAGTGTGCCTTTCATCATGTTTTTTTTATCTTCTTGGGTGTCATAAAAAGTGGTTCTTAAATTACTCTCACTGAAAGACAAATGTGACCCCGGACCACAAAATCAGTCAGGTTTTGTTTTCTTTTATGCCAAAAATCATTAGGATATTAAGTAAGGATCATGCTACATAAAGATATTTTGTAAATTTCCTATCATAAATATATCAAAACTTAATTTTTGATTAGTAATATGCATTGCATAGAAATTCATTTGGACAACCTTAAAGGCAATTTTCTCAATATTTAGATTTTTTTGCACTTTCAAATTCCAAATGTTCAAATAGTTGTATCTCGACCTAATATTGTCCTATTCTAACAAACATCAGTGGAAAGCTTATTTATTCAGCCTTTTGTGTGTTACAAAATGCACCCTTGTGACTGGTTTTGTGGTCCAGGGTCACAAACGACATTGTCTGATTGTTAAAAACTTCTCTGTGCACAGGTGAACATGGACGTGAGCCATTCAATTCGTGAACGCACCATCGCTGAGAACAGTCTGGTTATTCTTCTGCAGGGTCTGCATGGCCAGGTGACCACCGTTGACCTGCGAGACGAGAGCACGGCGAGGGGACGTGTTATTAACGTGGACGCTTTCATGAACATCCGACTGGAGAAGGTTGTGTACAGGGACAGACGTGGGCGCGTGTCCAGTATGGACGACTTGTTCATCACGGGCCGAAACGTGCGTTACGTCCACATCCCAGACCACATGAACATTATAGAGACAATAGAGACGCAGCTCGCCAAAATACACCGTGTGCGAAACTTCGGAGCAAGCGGTGGACGCAAAGAATACTCAAAGAAAAAATAGTTTTTGTGAGGAACTAATGTTTGTCTTTGTAATGCACAGTATTATTTTTAAATTGAGTAATGCAAACATGGATCAAAAAAGTATTGTATATAGTTTACTTTGAATATGTTGCTAGTTGGTGACTGAAAGAGCTCTGAATATCATGTCTAGGAAAAGTGTGGGAAAAGTAATTTCTGGTTTATTTTCCACTGCTCTAGTGGTTTGAAAAAGCAATAAACGATGAAATAACCATTGACTGACGAGTTTTTAAAGTTGACATTGTGTTTGTTTAGACAACACATCTTATTTGTTCTGTATCTCTAACCACAATCATTATGTTATATGCAAATATTGGTACTTTATGGCCTTTATTTGTGCAATTCAAAACATTGTTTGCAGTGTGATGACTGCAAATAATGTTTTTTCAGATAGTTATCTAAATAATTTAGAGAACAGTCCTGGATTGGATTGGACAGGAATTTTCTAACGTGGCAAGCTGTTAGGGATAAAAATATACAAGTGCACTACCAGTCTATGAGTAGTTTATGAACAGTAAGATTTTGTGGGGTTTTTTTTTTAATTAGTCTCTACTGCTCACCAAGTCTGCATTTATTTGATCTAAAATACAGCAAGCAGGTAAATTTGGAAAGATATGTACTATTTAAAATAACTTTTCTATTTGAATATATTTTAAAATGTAATTTATTCCTGTGATCAAAGCTAAATTTTCAACATCATTACTCTAGTGTACAATGTCACAAGATCCTTCAGAAACTATTCTAATAATTTGCTTTTTAAGAAACATTTTTATTTTTTATTATTATCAGTATTTAAAACAGTTGAGTACTTTTTTTCAGAATTCTTTGATGAATGGAAAGATCCAAAGATCAGCATTTATCTTGAATAAGAAAGCTTTTTTCAGTATATTTTTTACTATTTCAGATAAATGCTTTTCTTCTGATTATAAAAAAAGAAACCTGAAAAAATTATACTCTGCTTGTTTCAACAATAATTATAAATGGTTATTGAGCAGCAAAGCAATATTAGAATGATTTCTTAAGGATCATGTGACTGGAGTACAGATGCTAAAAATTCAGCTTTGAAATCACAGGAATAAATTACATTTTAAAATATATTCGAATAGAAAGCAGTTATTTTTAATAGTAAAAATATTTCACAATAATACTGCTTTTGCTGTACTTTGGATGAAATAAACGCAGGCTTGGTGTGCAGAAAAGAATTCTTAAAAAAAAAAAACATTAAAAAATCTTACTTTTCAAAAACTTTTGACTGGTAGTATAACTTGAGTTTTGCAAATAGTCAAACAGTATAATGAGCTGTCAAATTAGTTCTTATTTAAAGTAGTTCAACAAAAAATGAAAATGTACTCAGGCCATTAAGATGTACATGAATTTGTTTTTTCATTTGAATGGATCTGGAGAAATTAGCATTACATCACTTACCCACCAACGATTCCTCTGCAGTGAATGGGTGCCGTCAGAATGAGAGTCCAAACAGCTGATAAAAACATCACAATAATGCACAAGTAATCCACACGACTCCAGTCCAGTCCATCAATCCAGTCCTTGTAAAACAAAAAGCTGCATGTCTGTAAAAGACAAATCAATCATTAAGACTTTGTAACTTTAAATCATTGCTTCCAGTTAAATATGACTCTATAGTCCATCCCCTGTTACATCAAAATCCACCAACATAATTGTTTAAAACATATTTTTGCTTGTAAACAGGCTTGATTTGTGCATATTTCTCCCCTGATTCAGATAAGTAAACTCACTGGTGAAAGCAATATTTTAGACTTTTTTTTTAACAAGAAGCAGTCGTTTGACATTAAAATGCTTTAATAATATCTCTGTTTCACATTTAAGATTTAGTATGAACTATTACTTTAATCTAAGCCTTCAGACTAGACTAACAAACAGTAGGAATTCAAATGCTTTTGTCTGCTAAATGGTCTCATTCTTCTGTTTTTGTCTCAGTTTGTGGCCAATGTGGCAAGAGACTTCACATCTTATTTTGGAACAATATTATTTTGCTTCAAGAATGCTACATATGTTTTGGCATTGCGTATGAGGATGTAAGGTTTTCAGTAACCACATAATCATCGTCTTTGCAATGACTCAAACCTCATTCCTGTCCGGACACAGGAATATTCTGGTAAACAAAACACATTGCACAACATGACAATTACACATGCTGCTTATGGGCGATCTGACCAATCATAATGCAGAATCTGCATTTTGTCCGACAAACAAATCACACAGGATAGTTGATTAACTTCAGTAAACTTAAACTTGAAAAATTGTGTATTGACATCTTTCCACGGTTCAGATAAATTCTGATGTTCATTCAGGTTTATTTCATGCTTTAAGTAAAGAAGAAAAGAACAAAACTGTATTAACTGTTTGAATTTCTTTTTAGAAAAAAGCTGAATTAATAAAAAAAATTATAAGGGTTTGAATGCTGGGAGAAATTTGGTGCATGATCATTTTAGCTTAGTGCTCAAGGTGTTCAATCTCAGTGGATGATTCAGTTCAACTTGCATTTACCTTTCATTTCCACATCCTAACTTTTCCCAGCATGCACCTGCTCAAGTGAGTATGGTGTCTGCATAATGTCCTCTTATCTCTCTCAGACTTAACTTATCTGAGTGGCACGGTTCACTGTACTGTCAAAGATAAGTTTCATTGGCTGTTGCTAGGCTTGGGACGCCATACGGTTAAGTGTCGCTTCAGGTGTTTAACTCTCGTCAGACAGGAACACAAAGGGCTCTTTTAATCTAGCCATAGCCTAAAGCACCAGGCGCTGTGCCCACTGCAGACATTTCCTGTTCCACCCCACAGGGTTAACCCTTCAACAGAGTAGACAGAGATCTTTCTGGCATGCTCGACGTGGCCCGTCCCAGAGGTTGGGCGGTCGACCTTATACTCAAGCCTGCACATGCTGACAGAAGCATCATTTAGGGGAGTGTTTGAATGTTTAAAAGTAAAGACAAATAGAAACAGAACGAGGCTGGGTTTAGTTTTACATTTGCTGCTTATTACTTTTGAGCTCTGCATGTTGTGTTGGACATTTATTTTGGCTCTGCTTATAAATATTAATACTGTAAAGGCTTTTTTTATGGAAGAAAAACTGAGCAGGGCTTGATCGTGCAAAAAAGAGATTTTAATGTCTTCAGAAATGCAAAGTTGCACAATATTGATTCTTAAAAAAACTAAATTAAAAATGACAAGTGCATTAAAAATACACTAAAAACAGTAATATTGTGAAACATTATTGCAATTTAAACTAACATTGTAACATATTTGTAACAACTTTAACTCCAGTCTTGTAATATGCTGATTTGGTGCTTAAGACAAATTTCCATGCATTGTCAAGGTTATAAACTGGGACAGAGAAAGTGAATTTTTGATATACAATACATATATAATTTTAGTGTGGCTTAAAAAAAATAACTTAACGTTTACAGATTTTAACATTTCATTTTATTTTCTAAAAACTCGTCCGGAATCATATGATTAATTGTGTTTTTTATAAAATACAATAAAAGCAATTTTTTCTCCTTTGCAGTGAATAATATATTGCTTTTGTATTGTATCTTTCTAGAGATTATATATATCTTGTACATGTACTGTAATTTAGTTTAACATAATACTTACATTTTTATACATTTTTCTAACAGTATAAATGGGGCCTGAATTATGAAGTCTTTATACACTACCAGTCAAAAGTTTTTAAAGAAGTCTCTTCTGCTCACCAAGCCTGCATTTTTTTATCCAAAGTATAGCAAAAACAGTAACATTATGAAATATTTTTACTATTTAAAATAACTGTTTTCTATTTGAATATTTCAAAAAATGTAATTTATTCCTGTGATTTCAAAGCTAAAGGTTTAGCATCATTACTCCAGTTAGATGATCCTTCAGAAATCATTCTAATATTCTGATTTGTTGCTCAAAAAATAGAAAAAAGTAGAATTTTTTTCAGATTTGATGAATAGAAAGTTCAGAAGAACAGCATTTATCTGAAATAGAAATCTTATGTAACATTATAAATGTCTTTAGCATCACTTTTGATCAATTTAAAGCATCCTTGCTAAATAAAAGTATTAATTTATATCATTAACAAAAGAATAATAAAAAATATACTGACTATAAGCTTTTGAATAGTATAGTGTATAATGTTACAAAAGCTTTTTATTTCAGATAAATGCTGATCTTTGCATATTTCTATTCATCAAAGAATCATGAAAAAAATGTACCATTTTAAATATTGATAATAGTAATAATAAAAAATGTTTCTTGAACAGCAAATCAGACTGATTTCTGTAGTATATCATGTGACACTGAAGACTGGAGTAATGATGAAAATATATGCTTTTGCTGTATTTTAGATAAAATAAATGCAGGCTTGGTGAGCAGAAGAGACTTCTTTAAAAAAAAAACCTTAAAAATGTTACTGTCCAAAAACTTTTGACTGGTAGTGTATATTAAAAAAAGGGGGGGCTCACAAGGAGGCCATCATATTTTGGCAATCTTGGCCTTAAAAAAATAAAACATAAATAATTCTGAGGCCACAACATAGTGTATAAACAATACTAGACTATACAGTTAAACTATATTTAAGCTGCTACATTTAGCAAAGAATCCATAGTCTGTCTGAGCTTAAAGAAAACAAGGGGTATGTTCTCTGTGGTTTACACACCCACACAACGTACTCAAATACACATGTGTGGACCTGAAGAAGAGGTTTACACTGATCTGGTGACCAGCAGGCGTGAAATGTGGCCTGGATCGCACTGCCATCCCGAGGGTGTAAATTCTAGTCTCATGTCGTTCGCCCCTCCCTGACTCTATTTTCCCCTCTGACAGGAAACACCTCCCTTTGCCCAAACTGCTTTTCTATGGTCTGGTCCAGTGAGAGAGCTGCTGTGTATGTGTGAGCACAGAGGGCTGCTTCTGCTGCTTCTCCTGATGTCAGGTACAGACATGTGTGAGTAGACAGACAGAGAAAGAGAGAAAGTGTGTGTTTGAAGATAAAGCACCTCTCAGCGTTTCGTGTTCCCGCTTCATCTGCCAGTGCATGAGGTCACTGTGCCTCTGGATACGGGACTCATCTTTCCTCCACAAGGACGATCTGGATAGAAAAGATGGTTCGTTAGAAAAGGTAAGAAGTTAAATACTTAATTTCTGTTAAAAAGATAAAACATCAAAACTATCTTTGACTTGTGAAACTGTTCTGATAGCAGATAAAAGTGTAGTATGGGTGGATTAGTTTTTTTAAGAGCTTGCTGTTACTTTTATTTGGAGATTTTTGCCTGCCAAAAAATGTGATTGGGCAAAAAGCACACATATTTACATTAAAAGAGTGACTCTAGTCATACCAACGAGAATATGACCATATAAACTATATAAAAACCAGAATAACACCATCATATAAAAACAGAATATCTGTAAATATCTGAAACTGTGACTTGGACTCTTTTTGACCCTAGCAACTGCATAGAAATACCCTAGCAACGACCTATAACATCCTAGCAACTGCATGGCAACATATTTTCAAATGCAGAACAATGCCCTAGCAACCACCCACGGCAGCTGCATAGAAACAAACTAGCAATGACTTACATCAGCCTAGAAATTGCACAACAACACATTAGCAACTGCACAGCAATGCCCTAGCAACAACCCATAACAGCCTAGCAACTCATTTGCAAATGCAAAGCAACACCCTAGCAAGCACCAACAGTAACAGTGTAGAAACAACCTAGCAATCACTCACATCAGCCTAGAAATTGCATAGCAATGCCCTAGCAACCACCCACAACACCCTAGCAGCTACATTGCAATGCACTACCACACACCTTAGAAACTGTATAACAACACCTTAGCAACTGCATGGCCCTAGCAACCACCCATAACAAACTAGCAACTCATTTGCAACTGCATAGCAACACTTTAGCAACTACCCACAACACCTGCAAAGCAACACTCTAGCAAGCACCCCCAGTAACTGCATAGAAACAACTTAGCAATCACACACACACACACACACACACACACACACACACACACACACACACACACACACACACACACACATATCAACCTACAAATTGCATAGCAACACCTTAGCAACTTCCTATCAACCACCAACAACACCCTAGCATCTGCAAAGAAACACCCTAACAAGTACCTACTGTAACTGTGTACAGTCGTGGCCAAAAGTTTTGAGAATTACATAAATATTGGAAATTGGAAAAGTTGCTGCTTAAGTTTTTATAATAGCAATTTGCATATACTCCAGAATGTTATGAAGAGTAATCAGATGAATTGCATAATCCTTCTTTGCCATGAAAATTAACTTAATCCCGAAAAAAACTTTCCACTGCATTGTTAAGAAGGCTTCAGGGCATCCAAGAAAGTCCAGCAAGCAACAGGATCGTCTCCTAAAGAGGATTCAGCTGCGGGATCGGAGTGCCACCAGTGCAGAGCTTGCTCAGGAATGGCAGCAGGCAGGTGTGAGCGCATCTGCACGCACAGTGAGGCCAAGACTTTTGGAAGAAGGCCTGGTGTCAAGAAGGGCAGCAAAGAAGCCACTTCTCTCCAAAAAAAAAACATCAGGGACAGATTGATCTTCTGCAAAAAGTATGGCGAATGGACTGCTGAGGACTGGGGAAAAGTCATATTCTCTGATGAAGCCTCTTTCCGATTGTTTGGGGCATCTGGAAAAAGGCTTGTCCAGAGAAGAAAAGGTGAGCGCTACCATCAGTCCTGTGTCATGCCAACAGTAAAGCATCCTGAGACCATTCATGTGTGGGGTTGCTTCTCATCCAAGGGAGTGGGCTCACTCACAATTTTGCCCAAAAACACAGCCATGAATAAAGAATGGTACCAAAACACCCTCCAACAGCAACTTCTTCCAACAATCCAACAACAGTTTGGTGAAGAACAATGCATTTTCCAGCACGATGGAGCACCGTGCCAGAAGGCAAAAGTGATATCTAAGTGGTTCGGTGACCAAAACGTTGACATTTTGGGTCCATGGCCTGGAAACTCCTCAGATCTTAAAACTTGTGGTCAATCCTCAAGAGGCGGGTGGACAAACAAAAACCCACTAATTCTGACAAACTCCAAGAAGTGATTATGAAAGAATGGGTTGCTATCAGTCAGGATTTGGCCCAGAAGTTGATTGAGAGCATGCCCAGTCGAATTGCAGAGGTCCTGAAAAAGAAGGGCCAACACTGCAAATACTGACTCTTTGCATAAATGTCATGTAATTGTCGATAAAAGCCTTTGAAACGTATGAAGTGCTTGTAATTATATTTCAGTACATCACAGAAACAACTGAAACAAAGCATTTGAGCAGCAAACTTTGTGAAAACTAATATTTGTGTCATTCTCAAAACTTTTGTCCATGACTGTAGAAACAACCTAGCAATTACACACATCAGCCTATAAATTGGACAGCAACACCTTAGAAACTGTATAGCAATGCCCTAGCAACCACCAACACCCTAGCAACTGCAAAGCAACACCCTAACAAGCACCTATAGCAACTGCATAGAAACAACCTAGCAATCACACACATCAGTCTAGAAACTGCATAACTCATTAGCAACTGCATAGCAATGCCTTAGCAACTACCCACAACACCCTAACAAGCACCGACAGTAACTGTGTAGAAACAACCTAGCAATCACTCACATCAGCCTAGAAGTTACATAGCAACACCCTAGCAACTACAAACTGCATAGCAACACCTTAACAACCACCCACAAAACCACAGATATTGCATAATTAGTAACGCCTTAGCGTTAGCAACCACCACAACAATCTAGCAATTGCATGAGAACAACCTAACAACCACCTACAACACCCTAGCAACCACCCACAAAACCATAGATATTGCATAACACATTAGCAATGCCCTAGCAACCAACCACAACACCCTAGCAACTGCGTAGAAACAACCTAGCAACAACAAACTGCATGTAATAATGCAGTAAGATTTTTGTTTGCACAAGGAGTCTGACAACAGCCAGTGCTCCACGCAGAGAGATCAGGGCCCGTATTCACAAAACATTTTATCTTAGCACTAAGAGTTCTCCTAAATAGCAGTAAAAGTTTTTAGCTAAGAGTTTTCTCTTAAAACCTATTTAACAAAGCTGCTGCGACAAACTTTTACTAAGCAGTAGAGAAAAGTCTTAATCTAAGAGTAAGGGCGGGGTTGACCTCGTTACTATGGATGATGTCAGCATGCTCACTAACCATGCATACAGTGATCGGCTGATAGGGGAGGGGTCTGTCAGACATTTATTCACAGAAATATTGTTGTAAATATTGCCATATTCAAATAAAGTTTTAAAAAGTTTGCAAAAATGTTGCCACATTCAAATAAAGAATTTAAAATACAGGGCAAGTGTCACTTATTAAACAAGTGTTAAAATGATTGACAGCCTTTTACCTGTGTGCTTCTTATAATAAACAATTAGCTGATATGCATGTAAACAGACTTTTTAAAAGAGCTTTTTATGCTTTTAATGACACAGAATAGCAGAGAACTAACACAAAATAATTGGGTGAAGAGAAGGGGCGAGCAGCAAAATATTTCGAAACGGGAATCAAACTCAGGGCGCTTTGAGCAGAGATACGCTATAAACTGACGCACTAACCACTAGTCTATCGGTGCCGACGTATAAGGCTTTTTTTCTATTCACTATAGAATAATCATGGCTGATAGCGAGATACGCAAACGTAAAACAAAACCAAACTGGACGCAAGAACAGCTGTTACTTTTTGCCCAAAGTAGGATATAATCAAATGAAAATTTGGAGCTGGGTTAACCTCCAAGACTAAAAAAAAATTGTGTAGGAAAATGTGTGCATATACATGCAGAGTGTTTCTAAAACGTTTAAGTTCCGAGGTGATC
Organism: Garra rufa; assembly: GCF_049309525.1. Taxonomy (NCBI): domain Eukaryota; kingdom Metazoa; phylum Chordata; class Actinopteri; order Cypriniformes; family Cyprinidae; genus Garra; species Garra rufa. The sequence continues at coordinate 33,894,962 of NC_133377.1, forward strand.
ACCAGCAACATCCATTTTAGGAAGGTTAGGATTTGATCTTGTGATTTAAGCATGATTTAGTCCGATTTATACTCGACGTGTTCTTCTGCACCGCCATGTGCTGCCTGCGCGCGCACATCACCAAATTCTGGGCCCCTGTTCCTAAAAGATCTTAAGGATAAAAGTAGCCTCATAACTTAGCGATTTAGGAGAAAATCTTAAAAGTAATGCTTAAAACAATCCTAAATTTAGGACTCCTAATTTTTGCTCTAAGAGTATTTCACAAAGCGTTTTAGCACTAAAACTAGCTCCTAAACCCGTGAAATGTTAGGAGTAGTGGAGAGGACTCCTAAGTCACTAAGATCAAGTCCTAAAACTATCCTATAATGGCTATTGCCGGCTGTCTGCCTCGGAACAGAAGCATTTTAGAAGCATTGGATGATAATGAGCTTTTCAGAAGGTGCGGTCTTAATCGCAAAGGACTGCTGCAGAATTGCAACAAATAAAAGCAACCCAATAATGCCACAGCAAGGTTTGAACAATCCTCGAATGGCAGCTTCCTATGAATGCAATAAATATTTTAATGAGGCTAAGGATTTTAATCTGCAATAGCCTAACAAGGTTACATGAAAACATTATCGGCAACTTGAAAGTAATAAAGTTTAGCTGTAGCAGTTGTTTGTCACTTAAATTCTACAATCTCTGCCTTAATTTGCCTGACTTTGCAAAGAATACCAGCAATACCAGCGTCATATTTGCTTCTGGACAAAAGTGGGAAAGCTGCATTTATTTGCACACATATATTTTCCCACACATCTTTTTTAGTTTTTGATGTTATCCCAACTTTGTTTTCACGAACAAGTTGGGTAAGAAGTAAGAGAACATAAAATTTTATTTTACGTTTACTTGCCTTACTATCACCTATGATTATTCTACCCTGTTAATTAAAAGGCTGTTTATATGCATACGAGGAGCGCACATGAGGCTGAAGATACACGTTTTAGTGACACTTAGCCTGCATTTTAAAATCTTTATTTGAATATTGCAACATTTTTATTTTAAAACCTTTATTTAAATATGATATAATATTGCATGTTACAATATTTCTATGAATGAATGTCTGACAGAGACCCCTCCCCTATCAGCCAATCATTGTGTGCATAGTTAATAAGCATGCCGAAATCATCCATAGTAACGAGGTCAACCCCGCCCTTACTTTTAGCTTAAGACTTCTCTCTATTCCTTAGTAAAAGTTTGTCTCAGCGGCTTTGTGAATAGGTTTTAAGAGAAAACTCTTAGCTAAAAACTTTTACTAGCATTTAGGAGAACTTTTAGTGGTAAGATGAAATGTTTTGTGGTTACAGGCTCTGATCATGTGTACATAATGTATTGACATTAAACTAGTTTTTAACATGATAATTTTAGTCTTACATGTACTTTAATAAAATGTTATTAGCCTCGAGATAAATGTTGCAGTGAATAAATCCATATATATGCAAAAGTTATTAGTGATATCCAATAGTCTAGTGGTAGAATGTTTGTTAGAAGAAGCTGAAGGTTTCGGATCTAATCCGCCATCACATAACTTTTTCATCCCTTAATAAAATTAAATATGTTCATCAGCGATCAGAGACACATTTGTGTGTATTTTGTTTTGATTTTTAACCGTGATGATTCATAAGCGAGGGATTAAAGCGCTCGCATGTGAACACTGAGCACGAGCCGCATTGAGAAAGTTGCGTCGCTAATTAGCATCGCAACGAACATTAAGCATGATTTTAAAAAAAACCTACAGATTCCAGCGTCAGCACCTTATTTTACAGAAAGGAATGTTTCATCAGCATATAGGTCCTTGCTGCGAGATGTTCAAAAAAGTGGTGGGACAATATCGAGCTTTGCAAAAAGTGTCCCACTCATCCCACCCGTGAATTACGCCTATGAAAAGTAATATGAAACACTAACAAAAGCAACTATGAGAAATGTTTTTATTGCAGCAGTCTTCAACAGTAAAACCAACACAACAGTGTTAAAATGTACAGTTTCACAAACTTTTTTGCAAATACTGGTCACGATGAGTTTTTTTGCCATCTGACTATTTCTATGGTCACGCATTGATGGATTATAGAGTTGTTTGTACCGGCGTACCTGTTCAGCCAAAACAGCTTTAAAAATTTTTGTGAGAAATGGGGTGACACGCAAACAGTTCACTCGAGAAGCCGTACACACCGCCACGCGAAATGAGTGATTTCACAAACCCAAGCGAACTTGCGGACGCGCAGGCTATAAATCACTGATTTAAAATCAGTCTTTACGTTGCACAGGTTTAGGAGCTAGTTTTCGCGCTAAACGCTTTGTGAAACACTCTAGAGAAAAAACTTAGAGTCCTAAAAACTCAGAGTCCTAAATTTAGGACTGACACGCCCATCATTTTTAAGATTTTCTCCTAAATCGGCAAGTTATGAGCTACTTTTAGCCTTAAGATGTTTTGTGAATACGGGCCCTGATCTGTAGCAACGTCTCCAAGATGCTTCAAGAAATCTACCTGCAAAGCTACAGTACTTTTAAAAGTTGTAGCCGCTTGTGTAAAAATGCTGTAAAATGAGGATGCTGTCAAAAATAATGTCATAAATAGATTTTATTAATCAATTAACTTTAATTATCTAAATTAAATCAACATTTGGTGTGACCATCCTTTGTGTTTAAAGCATCTTTCGCCCTAGGTACACTTGCACATAGTTTTTCAGGTAGCTTTGTAGATAGGTCTCTCGAAGCACCTTGGAGATTTTGCCACAGTTCTTCTGGATTTAGTCTGTCTCAGTTTGTTGTGTTTCATCATGTGATTCCAGACAGACTGGATGATGATGAGATCAGATCTCTGAGTGGAGCACTGGATGTTGTCAGACTCCTTGTGCAAACAAAAATCTCACTGGATTATTAAAATTAATGGCAAAATTATTATTTTGAAATGTAAACTGATATATTTTACTGACACACTACAGCAAAAGATTTAAAACCATTTTTAGCTGGTGAAAATTCTAGTGACCTAAAACTTTTGCACAGTACTGTAGTTTGGTTTGATTTGAATATAATAAAAAAATTGTTATTAAATAATTTATTTTATTAGGAAAATACCATACATATAAAAAAGGAGGTGACTTTTTGCAATCCACATTTCTTACATTTTATAAATGACCTTTATTTAAACCTCTTGGAGCAGACTATAAACAAAAACACTGGAATATATATTAAAAACACTTTTTTGGTCTGACAGCTATCATTGTTAATAATGTGACTATATAATACCTCTTGAAATAATCTACTTTAAAAGATTGCTGATTGGAGAATATGCAGAAAAGCACGAGCTCAGCAGGTTCTGCTGCTACATGCCCTGCTGTAGGTTTGCTCTTCTGGGAAAAGCTCTGACAGGTGTCAGATGGTATGTTTGAGATGTTTTGTCCTGTGTCGAACTGCCGATGAATCACGGCTGTGGGGAAGAACTCAGGCCACTTAGCCTCTGTCTGGTATGCTGTGTCACTAAGAGGAATATTTTTGGAACTTGTGGCGTACAACCCACGCTAATTGCTACTTGGACCAGGACTTGACAATGTTTACAAGCGTCTAGTGTAATCTCATATTCCTGGTATCCTAGTTCCTGTTTGTCATTTGTTTATGTGAGGGAATGTAGTTTGCGTTCACTAAACCACACTGGAGGGGCTTTACAGGACTGCAGAGAATAACATAAAACTGAGATGCCACAAAAACAAACAAAAAAACAAACAAAAAAAAACAGCTTGCATTTAAACATTTAATTATCTTAGGTATTATGAATATTTTACAATTTAAAATGGCTTTTATGCTACTTGTTTATATAATGAATTATCATTCATTATTACCATTATTATAACAATTTTTCTTTAAATTTTATTTTTTAATTATGTAATATTCAATTTACTCCTCTACTACTACTACTACTAATAAATATGAATATTTCTTATTTTATTGTTTTTTTATTGTCATCTTACTGTTTAATGTTTTTTGTAAATTGTTTTATGGTAATTATGGTTATATAAAGTATTAAAATCATTAACATTAATGTTTTTATAAATATATATATATTATATGATTATTATATATTGTTTTAAAATGATTATAAAAATTATACTACCACCACTACTACTACTACTAATTATTATTATTATTATTATTCAATTGAACATAGTCATACAATATTCTTATTAATATAATAATAATATAATAATGTAATACATATAATTAATATAATAAATAATAATAATATGATGTTGATGATAATTATTTAATATATTAAAAATATTAATACTAACAATGTTTATTTACACACAATAATATTTAATATAATATTAATAATTAGTAGTAGTAGTCGTAGTAGTAGTATTCTAATGAATATTACATAATCATATATATTTATAAATATAGACTTTATTAATAATTATAATAATGCTGAATTCAAAATTTAATATTATTATTGTTATTATTATTTGTAAGAGTAGTAGTAGGAGTAGTACACTATTACATAATTTTAAATAAAAAATGTATTTTTTTAAATGTTCTTATAATAATGGTTATAATTAATTATAATACTTTATATAAACAATTAGCATAATATCACATTTTAAACTATAAAATATTAATATCTGAAGGAATGTTAAAATCCAAGCAAGTGTTTTTGTGTCAGTAATATTACATAACCATAATCATAATAATATTATTAATTATAAAACGGTTAGTTCCATTCCTCAATTCTGATTGGTCAGCAGCTGTGTCGTATTCATGATTCAGGAATGGAACTAACCGTTTTATAATTAATAATATTATTATTATTATTAATATTATATTAAATATTATTGTGTGTAAATAAACATTGTTAGTATTAATATTTTTAATATATTAAATAATTATCATCAACATCATATTATTATTTATTATATTAATTATATGTATTACATTATTATATTATTATTATATTAATAAGAATATTGTATGACTATATTAAATTGAATAATAATAATAATAATAATAATTAGTAGTAGTAGTAGTGGTATTATAATTTTTATAATCATTTTAAAACAATATATAATAATCATATAATATATATATATATATATATATATATATATATATATTTACTTTCTAAAATAATTTATAAACACTTAGAATTTAAAGAGAAATGTTTGAGTACATATTTTGATCATGTTTTGATATTTTTGTTTTATGGGATTTCTAAAGCAAAGAGAAAAATAAATACAAATGAGATTTTCTGTATACAAAAAAATGGTCTTAACTGTGTCTACCGTATTTATTATTATTAGCATCCAAAACTTTAATTAAAATTAGATATAAATGAGAGCTACCATAAGTTAATAAAAGCTATAAGAGTTAATAAGAGCTAATAAAAAATGTAACAACCTCTAAACAACAGAACGTTACTTCAGGCATCTATGAGAAGAAATAGTAGACATTTTGTCCAAAGGAAAGCTACATAAAGACAAAGAGTCACAGTTAACATAATGTGCTTCACGCTAGCGTACTTAAATGTGTACCCTAGTTCTGCCAAGAACGTGGCAGATAGGGATCGGGGCGGCTGAGACTTTTGGCCTTGATGGCGTAGATTACTGCTTGCTGTAATTACAGGCCCCAAGAGGAAACAAACAGGAAGACAATAACATGGCACCTCTTCCGTGATCTCGGCATGGTCTCAGCGTCTGTGGTTTTTATGGTGTGGTGGACGCACACAGGGAGTCACCGCATTTATAGTCTCACGCTTTTATCATTTCCTCACTCGGGCCGGAGGAGATTCTCGCCAAGGACTCGTGCGGCTCTGGCTTGGGAAATCCAGATGTTCGGCTTTAATTCTCCCCCTCCTCTTTTCCGTCTCGGAGAAAGTGACACAAGCTGGATCCTTCCCAGTTTCCCAAGGAAGAGTCCCACGCAGACCCCGGGCAGCATGTGAACGTCTTCACAGGATCTCAGTTCCTGTGGGAAAAATGGGAAAGTCTGCCTGGGAGCAAAGAGTGAGACGTGGGTCAATGCAATAATAACAGCGGTTACAAATGGCCTGTGTGGAAAAAGACTGATATAATGCTGTTTAATGGCATAGTTAGCGCAATTTCAGCCTCAGGGTCCAAAATAAATAAGTTAGGGACTATTTGTCTAATTATGCATACCAGGGCATGTTGTTTTAGCTGTCCCTGCAATGCTAAAGCAGGAATTACTGTTGGTTTTACAAAAGCCCTAATATTAAATATTAAACTTTGCATGCAACTCAACACTGTTTGTGCTAAGAACATGAATGATAGGCTACCTAAAATCAACAACTAATCGGAAAACACCCTAGTATCTGCATAGCAACCATCCAAAACACCCCAGCAACCACCTAATAAACCATAGCAACCACATAGCAACAAATCATACCATCTGAGCAACTATTCTAAACATCAAACCAACTGCATAGCGAACACCCTGACAACCACTTAACACCCAAGCAACTGCCTAGCAACCACCCAAAACAACTCAGAATATCGAAGCATTCTTATAGAATCCACGCAGAACACCTTAGATACCACACAGCAACCAACCAGAACACTCTGGTAACCGCATAGCAACAACTCATACCACCCTAGCAACCATTATGAACATCATACCAACTGTATGACAATCAGAACACCACAAAGCTACCACTCAGAACATGATAACAACCGCTTAAGAACACCTTAGATCTCACAAAGCAACCACCCATACCCAGCAACTTATATTACTCTAGCAACTATTATGAACATCATACCAACTGCATGACAAACAATCAGAACACCATAGAAACCACAAAGCAACCACCCTGAACACCCTAGTAATTGCACAGCAACCATCTGAAACAACCCAGCAACCACTTATTACACCATACCAACCACATAGCAACAACCCATACCACCCTAGCAACTATTATGAACATACCAACTGCACGGCAAACAATCAGAACACCATTGACACCATAAAGCAACCACCCAGAACATCCCAGTAACTGCATAGCAACCATCCAAAACACCCTAGCAACCACTTAATACACCAAAGCAACCACATAGCAACAACTCTTACCACCCTAACAACCATTAAGAACATCATACCAACTGCATGGCAAACAATCAGAACACAATAGACACCGCAAAGCAACCATCTAGAACACCCCAGTAACCACTTAATACACAATAGCAACCACATAGCAACCACTTAATACACCATAGCAACCACATAGCAACAACTCATTCCACCCTAGCAACCATAACGAAAATCATAATAACTGAATGGCAAACAATCAGAACACCATAAAAACCACTAAGCAACCACCCAGAACAACCCAGTAATCACATAGCAACAATCCAAACAACCCAGCAACCACTCAATACACCATAGCAACCACACAGCAACAACTCATACCACCCTAGTATCTATTCTGAACATCATACCAACAGCATGGCAAACAAACAGATGATCATAGATACCACAAAAACACCCAGAACACCTCGGTAACAACATAGCAACCACCCAAAACACCCCTGCAACCACTTAACACACCAAAGCAACCACATAGCAACAACTCATACCATCCTAACAACCGTTATGAACATCATACCAACCTCATTATAAACAATCAGAACACAATCGAAACCGCAATCCAGAACACCACAAAGCAACCACACAGAACACCCTAGCAACCGCATAACAACATCTATGCAACTGCATAGCAACCACTAAAAATACACTAGCAGTAACTCAGAACATAGAACCAAGTAGCAAGCAACAACTCAAAGCACTACAGCATAGCAACCACCCAGAACAACACCCTAGCAACAACTCAGAACATAGAACCAAGTAGTAACCACCTAGAATACCACAGCAACCACCCAAAACACTCTAGCAATAACTTAGAACATAGAACCAAGTAGCAATAACTGCATAGCAACCACTCAAAACACCCTGGCAACAACTCAGAACACATAACCAAGTAGTAACCACCCAGAATACCATAGCAACCACCCAGAGCACCCTAGCAACTGCATAGCAACCACCCAAAACACCCTAGCAACAACTTAAAACAGAACTAAGTAGTAACCACCCAGAACACCCTAGCAAGTGCATAGCGACATGTAGTCCACCAGCCACAACACTCAGATGTTTGTACTGGGTTCTTTCTTAACCATATGACTGCTGTCTCTGAAGCATCTGTATTTTGTTCTACTACAGGGATCAAGCTGAAGGTCACGGTGAGAGAAAGAACAGAAGCAAGAAAAAGGAAAATCACTCAGCCAGATAAAGCCAACATGAACCCCATACGGAAAGACATGGAGCTGCTGAGTAACAGCATGGCTACTTACGGCCATATCACAGGTATAAGAGCATTCAACACAAACAACTCATTACTGCCCAGGTCAAGATATCCAATGCTGGTGCTCAAGGGTTGGTTTTGTTGAACTTTGTGCCCCAGCGCACGTCTGACCCAAAGAACAAAATAACAACCCATTCCATGGACTTAAGTGTTCTGTTTGATTTGGCTTCACACGTCTGACTTCATGAGAAATGGCTTATATGTTCCTAAAGACGTTCTCTTTTTCTCTGGGCCTGGGGCTTAAGATTTTTCTTCAGTGTCAAACCAGTCTAGAAAATTAAAAACAAAAAGACCCTGAAAAATACATTAATAATCATTACATAAGAACCATTTTCTGGTATATTCTGGTTCTGGTCTAAAATGACTTGAACATGCTCTTGACAATTGTTCTTCTCTTTGTACGCAGAAAACATGGAGAGCTTTGCGCTGTACTTCATGTTGGGTGTGTGTTCAGGTCTTCTGCTGGCCCTCCTCCTCCTCATACTGGGCATCGCCTGCCGACCACGCTCAAAAACAAAAACACCCTCCTCGCCGGACAAGAGACGACTGAAAGAATCCAGCGAGGAGGAGGAAGAGGAAGACAAGGAAGAGGACCAAAGTGAGGAAGGAGATGACGAGGACCTAGAAGTCCCAGTGGTCACAGTGAGCCCCGTGAGCGATCAGACCCAGCTGAATGGAACCATTAAGAGTGTGAATGTGTTTGCTTCAGCAGAGGAGCTAGAGAGAGCCAGAAGACTGGAGGAGAGAGAACGAATCGTCAGGGAGATCTGGAGGAATGGACAGCCGGATATACTCGTCACTGGCACAGGCACACTCGGACGAGTTCACTATCACTAATGGTGTTTTATCTACTGGATGCAGTTGTTTCATGCAGATATGGAATGCCAGAGGACATTTATCTGTGCAACAGATTTAAAATGGGACAGATTGAGTACACTCTTAAAAATGACGCTTCCAAAGGGAGGCCTTTAAAGAACCATTTTGTATTGCACAATGAACCTTGCAGTGAACAGTACTTAAAATAACCATTTTTTTCTTAGTGTGAAGAGCATTAATGATCTAAAGAACCTTTTTTTTACCACACTAAAATGTTAAAGATTTTCGCTCAACCACTGATGCCAAAAAAGAACCTCTATTTTTGAGTAGGCCTTTAATTTTATCCGCATAATTCTGTTTTTGAAAAGTTGTTTTCACAAGCCTTTGCTTGTCTTCTAAATCAAGTTTTGATAGATCCATTTTTTTTCCTTTGCATTTTTAGCACTTAATGTTTGTATATACATACTGTATGTATTTTTAAATAAAAATAAATCCAAAGATTTTCATCTAATTCTGAAACACAGTCCATTACAAATGAGAAAGTATCCACCCTTTTCTTCCCGTAAGAGTGGGCGCAGCAGCTTGTAAATTTCATGGGTATGGCTTCCGGTCTCATTCACGTCCAGCTATTTTTAGCTGTACAAAACAGCTGGTTTTGCTGCTTGATATTGCAAATTGGTGTGTCTTGCGGTATTATCCTAATGTATTATCTTAATTATGAGTACACTGGTTTGTAGTGCAAACAGTTTTACTGTTTACTGGAAGTTGTTATTCTTTTTATTATTTCCCTATAGCGGATAAGGAAACGGGAATTCTCACCCATTACTTCCGCGTTGAAGAAAAAGGTGCATAGCAGTTGTGTTGAGTAGTGCAGGTTTCATCTTCTATTAAGGCCTGTTCACACTTACAACAATAACTTAAAGGGATGGTTCGGAGTAGAATTGACTTCATTGCTATGCACTCCGAAGCCCATCTAAATACCCCATCCAAAGTTTTTTTTTTTTTTACCTTAGTCGAACATTTATGGAGATATTAGAGTTTTTCGAATTGCATGTAACAGCAGTGAATGGTACATGTGATGTATCTTGTAAATTGCACCACTAAACGTGCAAGTAATCTTACCAAACTTGTACAGTAGTGTAAATAGGTTATGTACTCACAAACGCTGTATCAGAACATTTGTAAGTCCACCATGAGTGTTTTAAAAACACGTTTTAGCCGATCCCTACTAGTCTCAAAAATTACAAATGGCGACACGTCGACGTCACTTCCCTGGTTTGAAAAAAGCACGTAAAAGTCCTCCAACAAGTTGACATTCACACAGATGTAGTAGGAGGACTTTTACGTGCTTTTTTCAAACCAGGGAAGTGACGTCGACGTGTCGCTCTAATATCTCCATAAATGTTCGACTAAGGTAAAAAAAACTTCGGATGGGGTATTTACAAGGGCTTCGGAGTGCATAGCAATGAAGTCAATTCTACTCCGAACCATCCCTTTAACAGCTTCCACACATTTTTTCAGTGGTTTAGAAAGCATAAATTAGCAGAACAACGTATTCAGTAGTACGTTTACCGTGCAATCCATTCTGTAGTTTACATTTGAGTTTCAATATGGCCGCGCATCCGGGTAACTGACCAAATTGTGAAGTAATGCTGCGTTCCAGGCAGGTTTTTGAGCTGGTAAATCACGACTGCAAATCAGGACTCACGACTTCGTAGCGGTAAAGACTAGAAGGGATACATGATTCGCTACTGGGCATGCGCACATCAATCTAACATTATTTTTATCACACTGTACAACAATAATACTGTTTTTTTATTATAGTAAGGGCTAAGTTTAGGGTTGGGGTAGGTGTAGACGTTAAAAAAACACAACCCTTTGTAGCGTTCCAGGCAAGTCACCCCAAACTGCCTGAGCGCATTTATTATTATTACATTATTATTAATTTGTTTGCAACATTATATTGTCCTAAAGTCTATTTTTTTTTCACTGTATACCACTTGCATAAACACCGCACCCGTAGGTGCTGACATAGTGGTTTCGCGGGCTATGTCACATCAGAACTCGGAACTGGGAGTACATCGATCTAGTACGAGTTCACGAGTGGGAAGTCACGGGTTTGACTGCAGTTCGGGAGCACTTTCACGGGTAGAAGGTTGGAGAAACACGAGTCACGGGTTGCATGGAACGCGACATAAGTGCAAACCCTCTATTGTGTAGTTAAAAGAACAAAATATGTAATATTGTGTATTTTTTGCGACTTTGAAGCCCCCTACAGTTATGTGAGTGGAATTCACTGTCATAAACACATCACTGTCTTAATTACAGTGGACACATCGGTGTGTGCGCTTGTCGCTGGCATGCATCCTTTCTCGGAATTTTGTACCCGATCGAGCGCGGGAAAGAAACAGAAGCATATCTCGCCTGTACAATCAGAACGATAATCGAGTTAAAACAAAACAAAACAAACATACATACAGTTACTTTAAATGCTCGAGCTCTGTAAAATCGCGTGGATTCTGATCTGACTGGCTGTTTTATTAAAAAAAATCTGAAAAGAATCTGAAAGCGATTCCAAAGTATCGCCCTTGTTATAACAGTAGTCAACATTTGAAGCGGATCAAAACCTTTCATCAAAGTTTTGCTAAAACCAAATGCACATTCTTGTCTTATGACAACTCTGAACTCTTTTTGATCCCTTTTAAATGTTGCCTACTGTAGATGTGTTGAAGTTCCATATTCTCATAAAATAATTTTTTTTTATAACTTTCTTTATCGTTATTATGAAGTAATCCAACTAGAACATTAGTCACCCAACATTAAGGATAAGTTAGTCAAATTTACAGTTCAAAGAACACATTTTACAGATAAGAAATAATAGGAGCTACAGAAAACATTTATGCTTTTAAACCCTCTATTTACCTTATTTTTCCCATAAGAGAGGGCGTGTCCATTTGTAAATTTGAATGGGTCTGGCTTCTGGTCTCACAAAACAGCTTGTCTTACCATGTTATTTTCATGTATTATCTTAATTATGAATACACTGGTTTGTAGTCCAACCAGTTTTACCTTACAGCACGTTGTTATTCTTCTCGTTCTTTCTTCCCGTAGGAGTGGGCGTGGCCATTTGTAAATTTAATGGGTCTGGCTTCCAGTCTCATCTGCCTCCAGCAATTGTTATCTGTAAAAAAAAAACAACTCGTTTAACTGCTTGATATTCCAAGTTGGTGTGTCTTTCCATGTTAATGTATTATCATAATTATTAACACACTGGTTTATAGTCCAACCAGTATTACAGTTTATGTTTAAGTTGTCCATAGACTTACTTCATGTTGAAGAATAAGTTCTATAATGTTTTAACTAGGGCCGGGACTTTAACGCGTTAATTTAGATTAATTAATTACACAAAAATAACGCGTTAAAATTTTTTAACGCGTTTTAATCGCACTTAGTTTTGCACCGCGGAACGTTTCTCACTGGATGGCGGACCGATTATACTGGAGCACCAACTAGCGTTCAGACAAGCTGCGTCCGTCCTAAATAGTATTGCATGTCCCAAATCGTAGTATGTTTAAAAAAGTATTCCAAAGATTCCCGGATGGTCTACTACTTAACGATCAATGCACACTATACTGCCCACAACACACTGCGCAGTGAACGAGGATTCGATTAGAACTACAAACACGCATAAAACGTGTTAAAAAACTACAAACATGGAGGATATGGGCGACCAACGGACAGGTAGAGAAAGGGCTTTGAGTGATAAATAATCAGTGTGTAACCTGATAAAAAAAAATATTTTTTAAATGTTATCCGCGTTATATTTCATGTGCAGCAACATTTATAATGATAGGTTTGGTCATTAACGTTTAAATGCATAATTAAGCAAACACAAGAGCTGAGTTCTCGGCATGAAAGACTCGTTAAAGAACGTGCCTCTTAATTTCTCTCTAATACGGTAGGAAATTAAATTAAACGAAATGTAGATAAAGTTAACTGTGATGATTGACAGGGCAGTTTAAACAGTGACAGGATTCAGGTAACTAAGCAACAGAGCGTCCATTAAAGAAGCAGTTATGATGAAGTAGTATGTCCCAAAGCTTGCCTACTATTCTGCTACAAACTCAAAAGTATGTACTTTTCTTCACAAAAAGAGTACATACTTATAGGGCATAGTATAAGTAGGCGAATTGGGACGCAGCAAAACAAACCACAGTGAACATGGACAAAAAAGCTGATGGGACCGCTTTGGTTGGCCCTGTGGATGGGAAATTTTGTTATAAAAAAGGAATGGATGGAAGCGTCGAAAAGAGCATGGTTGTGTGCAAGCTATGCAACAAGGAATTCGCATCTCACCGCAGCACATCGAGCCTATTGCTACACTTAATGGCAATATTGCACTGGTCTGTTGGACTTGGTTGAACAAAAATAAACAATATTTTGTTGCTTAAGCTTATGTATTCAGTCATTATTCAATGGTATACTAAAAATCCATATATAAAAAAAAAACTTACTTCTCACTGTTCTCAGGTCAAATATTTATATGCGATTAAAATGCGATTAATTAATTACAAAGCCCTCTAATTAATTAGATTATTTTTTTTAATCGAGTCCCGGCCCTAGTTTTAACCCTTTACTCTTACAAATTTCCACTTTTTTTTTTTTTTTGGCTTTCGATTTTATAATTATCATCATAAAACAGATGACCTTTTATAAAAAAACACAAATTACCCATCTTAAATGCACTTTACTCACTGCTTTTCATCTATTGCTGTCAGTCAAGTGTCCAATCCTGCCTCAAGTTTCTTCCTTCATGCAGACTTTAGCTCTCATCTTAATCACACACACCTGAACCCACTAATCTAGAAACATACAGGTTTGTGTGTTTCAGTTTAATTTAAATTTCAACCCCTGCTTTCACAGACAAGGCTTAAATCTAGTTCCAGACTAAAATGCAAGTCTGAGCTGTTTAAACTGAAACTTGCACTGATTGATCTTTAAATATATCAGTGCCTTTGTTTTGTCTCAAGATGCACACCAGTAATGTTTTTTCCAAGGCATGTTTAAAAAAATTGCTTAAATGTCCTAATTGAACTACGGCCTAATCCTGGTTTAGTCTATGACCTGTCTGTCAAGCAAAAAATGACAAATTGTGAATTTAAATGATGAAACGACTCACATTACATTACGTAACTAGTACTACTCTTCATAAAATCACCAAAAGGCTCCAGCTGTTGAGCAGCTGTTCCCCACCGATGTCTTACAAGGGCAATGCAAATCGAAACAAAAACAAGATGCCATTTACCAAACAGAGGACGGGTTTTATTTCAAATTTACCATGGAGACTGAAAGCACAGAGTTAACAGATTGTAAATGTTAACAGAACGTCGAGTCACAGCATTACAGTAATGTCATCACAAAGCAGGATTTCTAAGCTGAAAAGAAAGCAGCCGAGTCCCCAAGTTATAACAGTGCAGCATACATGATCTAAACATGCAGCATGAACTATTTCACAAATTGTTTTGATAGTTTAACACAATAATGCAATAAATGCATCATTACGAGCTTCGTCTTGCATGTTCTATTATTATCTACACTTTAAAATCTGATGAATAATGATCTAAAACATATGACAATTTTTTGTTGTTGCTCAAAATAGAAAAAAAGCTTTTTAATTACACTTCACAACCTAAGTGGACCATTTTTAAGTCATTAGTGGCATAATTTAAGAGAGGAAAATTAACTAAATTGGATGTTAAATATAGCTGAGAACCAATTGGTTGGGAAGAACAAATCTGTACATTTTTAACAGACAATTTTCTGGAGAAAATCGGCCCAGTACACAGTGTATTGGTCCACAAGGGATATGCTCCAATGAGACTGAACCGTACACCACAAGAGAAGAAATATAAAAGATTGCAGTATGTATGAATGGATTTACATGCAATTCCAAACAAAAAAGGGAAAATCTATTGGGAAAATCAAACTTAAAAACGTAAAAAAGGAATCATAAAACTACAGTTAAACCTAAGGCACAAGTGCACAGATTTATTGCACCTTTTTAAATGAAAACCAATTAATTCCAGCCAACGAATGCTGAATTTATATTTTCAATCACTCCCCACAATCGCAAAAAACAAACAAACAGAAACTGAAAAATAATAGCGGGTTGTTTGTTGCTATATATATAAAAAAAAAAAAAAAAAAAAAAAAAAAAAATGGCTCTACTGTTTGGGGCTTTACAGTCCAACATGTGAACACACAGGGAAGTTGAGCTAGAGACAGTAGAGAAGAGCACAAATGGATACGAGTCAGTCTATGGCTTGGAAGCTGTGTTGTCTCCAGACTTTTCGTCGTCTTTATGCTGTCCATCTCCTTCTTCTATTTCTCCCTCTTCGGCATTGCCCTGGAACATGTCGTGGGTCCACTTGGGGCTGCTGCCGGTGCTTTTGCGAATCATGAAGGTGCCTCTGGTTCGTGGGTAATTTCCTCTGCCGCGCCCCCGAGTGTCCACCCACTTCATCTCCCCTTCCTTGTCCCGGTCATCATGCTGCAGTTAGATGAGAGAGAAGTTAATCGAAACTCTCCTAGAGGCCACCATGCAGCTTATACTGTCCCAAAAATGCTCTCTTATAAAGGAAGAGACTGTCTGAGTGACATGCCAAGCAAACCCACCACCAGTTTTTGGTTTTAACGTGATGCTTACGGGGGCGCGTGTATCTGAGATCAATTTTTAGCACACCTGGAAGTATTTCCGACTCTTCGGGGTGTATTCGGGGTCCCACTCCTCGTCCTGAGGCCGTGAAGGGCCGCCCATATTGGGAGGGTTGTTAATGGGGTTGTTGCCTGGGTAATTTCCCCGGTTCCATCCTCTTCCTCTCATTCTGGGCTGCAAATAAAACAAATATACAAGAAGAGCAGATTGAGAATTAAGGAGAAACTTAAGAGGTATATGGGAGAACAAACTTGGGACCAGTGTTGGGCAAAGTTACTTTTAAAACTAATGCAATGCAATATTGAGTTACTCCCTAAAAAAGTAACTATGTTGGAAAGTATGGAAAGTAATGTGTACTTTACAGTACAGTAGGCCGCAGTAGAGAAAATGTCAACTCTTCAGCAATAAACAAAAAAAAAAAAAAAAAAAAAAGGAAAACAAAATGTTAGATCATCTTAAGTATTGTTTGCTTATTAGTATGGATGAATTGGATCATCGAAGGTCGGCAGCAAAGACATCGGTTGATTTAATGGAATTAAATACATAGGGGATATTTGTATTATTTAAAATTTAATAATTGCAGGTTTGCATTGAATTTCACTGTTTTTATTCATTTAAAATACTGTATGTTTTTGTTTTAGTGAGTGAGATGAATTAATGCATGTTCAAAGTAACTCGGATATTTTCTAATCAATCAATTAAAAAGTAGGGATGCACCGATACCAATCGGTCGATAAAGCTTGCGCATTTTGTCAGTAAAGCCGGTTCTGTAATCAGCGGTAAATGCCATCAGGTGCGTGATTTCATGTTGAGCCGTATATACTACACACAGCCGTTGTTTACCGACGAGCTGCGCATAGCAATGTTCATTATCAGTGTGAATGTGCGCAGCTCGTCTGTAAACAACGGCTGTGTGTAGTATATACGGCTCAACGTGAAATCACGCACCTGATGGCATTTACCGCTGATTACAGAACCGGCTTTACTGACAAAACGCGCAAGTTATCGACCGATAAGGATCGGTGCATCCCTATTAAAAAGTAATGTTACTTTTCTAGTTACTTGGAAAAAGTAATATTATGTAACTTGCATTACTTGTAATGCATTACCCCCAACACTGCTTAGGACACAAATATAAAAGCTCTAACGTGGATGGATTGGAGGAAACTAGTCATAAAAATATAATTTACTGTATAATGTAGATTATTGTGAAATTAATAAACCATCCATCTGTGAACTTCATCTTCAGAGCTGCTCTAAGAGTCTTTTCTAAAAGATTTTACCAGCATTTCACCATTTCAGTTGATAAAAACAATCGCTGGATACCCACAAAAGTCCAAAAGTCTTTTCTGTCAAACTCAAAACTTAAATGTTGAACTACTTCAAAAAAAAAAAAAAAATAGTAATAAAATTAATAATTTTAAGAACACACTTCTCAAAGTAATATTAATAATACAATGTATTAGAGCATTTTAATATTACAATTTTATGAATCTATTACTATTTTAAAGAGTAAACCTGAATTGTCAAATTTTAATTTGATTACATTTTCAAAGATGACGTAGTTGTTCGCATTTATTTAATTTTCACTGTTTTTGCTAATAAATTTGTTTTAAATCACTCAAAATCCAGAAAAAAACAAAATTCTAGGGAAAAAAAAGAGCTTTATTATTGCTAAAATAAATTAAATCACTTAAATATTTTTTTTTTTTATTGAAGCCTTATGAATTCAATTAATTCAAAGACATGCTTTTACATTTTTTTAATTAAAACAGAACTACTGAAAAAATTTGAATGGATTTATTAGGACCATAAAATTCTAATGAGCTGCGTACCTAGACTTTTTGTGCTTATTTATTTTAGCTTAGCATTTAGTGCATGTTACTAAGCTAACATAAATAAGCCTACACAGAAATTCTGTCTAGGCAGCTGTAGTCTCTCAAAATTAAATCAGTCACTCCGGAGGCTTCATTTCAGTTAGGATTGGGAACAAAGCCAGGGAGGAACAAAGTTTGACATTAATCAAAGATAAATACACTACCAGTCAAAAGTTTTTGGGCAGTAAGGTTTTTAAAAGTCTCTTCTGTTCACCAAGCCTGCATTTATTTGATCCAAAGTAAAGCAAAAAAAATAAAATTTTAAATATTACTATGTAAATTAACCGTTTTCTATTTAAATATATGTAAAAATGTCATTTATTCATGTGACTTCAAAGCTGAATATTTAGCATCATTACTCCAGTCACATGATCCCTCAGAAATCATTCTAATATTCTACTGACTCCAAGCTTTTGAATGCTATAGTGTATAATGTTACAAAAGCATTTTCAGATAAATGCTGATCTTTCTATTCAAAGAATCCTTGAAAAAAAGTACTCAACTGTTTTAAATATGGATAATAATAATAAATGTTTCTTGAATAGAAATTCAGCATATAGAATGATTTCTAAAGGATCATGTGACACTGAAGACTGAAGTAATGAGGCTGAAAATGCAGCTTTAATCACAGGAATAAATTTTAAAATGTATTTAAATAGAAAGCAGATATTTTAAATAGTAAAAAAATATTTCACAATATTACTGCTTGATTGGTGAGCAGAAAAGACCCATTTAAAAAAACATTAGAAATCTTACTGTTCAAAAACTTTTGACTGGTAGTGTACATAAAGAAACTAATTTAATCTATAACTCATCCATGATCAGTAAGTCATATCAACGTTACAGAGAACTGTAGGATACTTACAAATCCCCGCTCGTAACCATGACCTCTGTCATATCCTCCTCGGTCGTATCCTCCTCTGCCCCTCTCATAACCCCTATCCATGTGGCCCTCATAGTCCCGGGGGCCTCGATCCATAGGCCCTGGGTACTCCCTTGACCCCAGACGGGCCTTGTTAAAACCCCCTCCTCCCTCCATGTGCTCTTCCGGATGGTAATCTTTCACTCTGTACTGACGAGGGGAGGGAGAGGAGGAGGAAGATGAGGACGAGGACGGAGAGCGCTCTCGCTTCTTTTTGCTTTTCCTTTAGAATAAATGAGAACAGAGTTTAAAATCATCCAAACGATGACTGGATAATGAGTCTGTGCTTAATGCATGTTTTGAAATGACAGTAGTAAAAAGCTGTAACTTAATGTCTTCTGCCTTCTGGTCTTAAATACAAGGATATATAACTAGATTTGCATTTCTGAAGGCAATAAGTAGTGGTAAAGTTCGGTTACAGTTTTAGTTTAAATGTAATTCTACATCAGAGCCACTTTGCCATCTGTGGGAACAGTATGAGAATAAACAATATAACATCATCTTTTTTTCTAAAAAAAAAGACAATTTAAACTGCAATTTAAAAAGTATACAAATAAATGCAATAAAAATATAAAACAATTCAATATGCCATAACTGCAGCATGAAAATTACACTGTGATCTGTTTGATTTTGAATAGTGAGTTTCATATTAAGAAAAACCAACCTGTATTTGTAAAACAGACAAACAATTAAATAAATAGCATACATAAGCCTGAAATTATATACAAAATTTAAATTGAGTTACATTTGTACATTTGGCTGATTTAGAATTAGAACATTAGAATCACAGAATTACAGAAATTTGAATTATACAACATTTAAAATATAAGGTTTAAACAATAATACAGTGCATCCTCCCAAACTCTTACTCTAAAGTGTTCACCTGTAAATAAAAACTGGAATGTTAAATCAACATTCAATCATCCAATCATTACAGTCTAGAAAATGAACAAGACTCAAAAATAGAGTACTATCCAAACATTAATTATTAATAAGAATCAAAGAGTTGAACATACTTTGATTTCTTGTGTTTGGAAGATCTGTCAGGGGAGAGTTCATGGCTGGGTGTGCGTGAGCCAGCTGAACTCTTTCCCCCCTCTCGTTTAGGATCCTTTTTACGGCGCTCAATAGCCAAGCGAAGGTCCAATGAATCGCCCTCAGGCCGTTTACCATGATCCTGTAGAGACACAATAATGTCCAAAATAATTAACAATTTCTTCAATCATTAGTGTAAACAACTAAAGGTGAGAATTGCTGAATTTCATCTTGGACTACCAAGTGATTTCAACTCCATTTAAAGATTCAAGGACAGTTCATCCAAAAATGAAATGTAACTCATTATTTACTCTCCCTGTGTTTGTTACAAATTAATCAAATTAATGAAAGAATTTTCAGTTTTTTACTTTTATTTGATCTCTGCAGCTTGTCAGCATTTACCTCATTTACTTTCATTGCACAAAAGCAGTGGGAGATTCTGATAAACAAGTACAGATTTCATTTTTGTGTGAACTAACCCTTTAAATATGAACATAGGATTAATTCAGGGTTAACCTAGGCACAAGAAGAAGAGGCTGAGAACATTTGCCTCACACTGAAATACGCATGACAATGAAAGTCAAAATCCAGCTGATAAACTCCATCTATTGGCCACCTTTAGGAATAACCCAATTCAATCCTCATTTTATTTAGTCACCCTCTTTGACTGTGCGGTCTTGGCTGATGTTGCCCAAGATTTAATGAAACCAATGAAATGTGTGCAGATTTAAGACGTAATGTGACAGAACATGATATATTGGACACCCACTGATAATGTGACAGACGTCTATTAACACGCGAGACTTCATGACAAAACAAAACAAAAAAACTACAAAAATGCACAGATCTCATGGGAAAGCAGCATGCTCCATGCTTTCCCAATGCTGATTAGTACTGAGCCTCAGTTTTTTTTTGTTTGTTTTATAAACACATTTTTGAGGAGATATACTTACTATTGCATTGGTTAGCGGTCCAGTGAAAGGCTTGGACACAGGATCAATTGTCACTTCCTTTTCATTAGCCATTTTGTTTGGGCAAGTATGTACCCACGATTAATCATACGACAAATGCTGGAGGGTGAGAGCGTAACGCTCGGTAATACAAGACTGAGATTGGGGTTCTTGTGCATTAGCATTATACACCTCATAGCACATTTCTGCTGTTTCAGCTGGTACACATTTGGGCAGGAATTTCAGATTTGAAAACGCTGTGTCACCTTGTAGCCGCTCTCTTCGAATTCCTCAAACAGGTGAGAGTGCTTCTTAAAAGCACTGGGAGACACATCGATTCGCCTGTGGAAGAACATGCAAAAAAACAAAAAAACAATTAGGATAAGAGAGGAACAAGGCATTTAACCATAATAATTTACAAAGCGTTCAGAGACACATACAGTGCCTTGCGAAAGAATTCATACCCCTTCATTTTTTTCACATTTTATGTTGCAGCCTTGTGTTAAACTTCTTTAAATAACTTAATTGTACCCACATCAGTCTATATTCCATACACCATAATGACAAAACAGATCATGTGAAACATTTTGCAAAGTTATTACAATTAAAAAACAGAAATACATTGCATAAGTATTCACACTCTTAACTTAGTTGAAGCACCTTTGCACATCTGTACCTCTCAAGCTCTGACAGCTTAAATGGGGTCTGGCAGACATTTTCAGGCTTATCCAGAAATGTTTGATTAGGTTCAAACTAGTGGTGGGCCGTTATCGGCGTTAACGTGCTGCGTTAACGTGAGACTCATATCGCGCGATAAAAAAAATATCGCCGTTAATCTATTCTCAAAGTTGGGTTGGGAGCTGGGTCTAAACTACGCAAGATATGATGACTTTCACTTTGATATTTTAGCGCGGATGACGGATATCTAGTTGAATTGCACTGTAGGAGGCGAGAACGAGTCTTCAACTTCTGTGAAATTACCACATCAAATGAGACGCGCAGACATGGATGCAGTTATGAAGCCGCTTCAGGGCAGGTGCGTTGCTAGACCCTTTTTACTGGGGCACGTGCCTCAGTGAAAATCTGCTGTGCCCCAGTAAAATCTCAAGTTTGAGTTATAATTTACTTTGATAATCCCGAAATAAAGACATTATACTATATGCAACAACTGAATTGACGCTTCTAAAAGCAACGCAGTTTATTGTAAGATGCACGCAGATAGGCTATCCATACCCGCGCGCCTGTATATTTTACTGGAACGCGCACGTCGTACAGCCTTTTGCGCAGAAGTACTTGGTTACACAAGTTTGTATAGTTAATTGTGTTTTAAATGCAATTGTCAAGCAGTTTGTAATGCATTTTGGAAACAGGAGATGAGCGCCTGGTCTAATGCGCCACCTGGCTTGAGAAACCCGTTCTCAAAGACTTACTTTTAGTCATTATTTGGGTAGCACACATATTCTGAATGCTTTCAGAAGAATTCAAATTAGCCATTTTAATCTAGATTAATTTCAAGATTTAATCTAGATTAAAAAAATTAATCTATGCCCACCACTAGTTCAAACCCAGTCTGTGACTGGGCCACTCAAGGACATTCAAAGAGTTGTCTATAAGCCACTCTTGCTGTGTGCTTAGGGTCATTGTCCTGTTGGAAGGTAAACCTACTCAGCCTGAGGTTCTGAATGCGCATGACTAAGTTTTCATTGAGACTATCTCTGTACTTCGCTGTGTTGATCTTTCTTTCTACTCTGATTAGTTCCTCAGTCCCTGCCGCTGAAAAACAGCCCCTCAGGATGAGGCTGCTAACACCACACTTTACTTTTGTAATGCTTCTATGCAGGTGATGAGCATTGCCTGGTTCCCTCCAAACATGATGCTTGGAAATGAGGTTCATCAGACCATATATGATCATGGAGCTCAACTAAAGTGATCATCAGCTTCTTGGTCTCCACTCTAGCCAAGGCTCTTCTCCATCAGTTGCTCGGTTTGGCTAGGTGGCCAGCTCTAGAAAGGGTCCTAGTTGTTCCAAACATCTTCCATTATGGATAATGGAGGCTACATGCTTCTGTGAACCTTGCAGCAGAATTTTTTCTAAACTCTTCCCTAGATGTGTGGCTTGACAGTCTCTAAGCCCTACATGCAGTTCTTCTGACCTCAGGGCTCTGATATGCATTTTCGATGGTTAGACCTTTTATTACGACGTCTGTTCCTTTCCAAATCATACCCATTCAAATGCATCTGCCACAGGTTAACTCCACTCAAAGTGTAGTGACATCTACAAGTGATATGAATGCTCATGAGCTGAACTTCAAGTCTCTTAGAACAGGGTATGAATACTTAAACAATGGAATCATTTTAGTGTTTTTTTTTCTAAAAAAATAATAATAATAAATCCAAAGATGTTACAAACCTCTCTTGTGCTTTGTCATTATGTTCTATGGAGTGTAGACTGATGTGGAAGAAAAAGTAATTTAAAGCAGTTTAACACAAGGCTGCAACATTAAACGTGAAAAAAATTAAGAGGTATGAATACTTTCGCAAGGCACTGTAAATGTAGCGGAGACCAGAATACAAAGACGTCTACCTGTGGATCTCAGGACTCTTTCTCGGCTTCATCATTTCCATCTCAGCAGCTTTTCTTTGGTATATTCCAAATCGCTCATTCAGAGTTAACCCGGACGATTGGAAATGTTGAGCTACATTAAGAAGGTAGAAAGCAAAGTCATTTCTTACATGCCACTATTTTAAAATGTTTGAATATGTAGTCAAATTCTTTGAATACTACAAGAAAGGGGCCTAGGTTTGCACCTAGAGGCACCTCAAAGCACAGTGCAGAATTAAAATGCAGGATTGCATAACCACCAGCTTAGTCTGGAAATACCTTTAATATGATGTACTATGGTGACTATATGTTGAGCAAATAGCTCTGAAGGGCTTTTGCGAAGCTGAGCAGACTGAATATGCTGGAAGATCGAGCGAAACTCCTCATGATCTTTTTTACCAGGGTGCACAAGTTCCCGTGACAAACGTCTTTCTTTAGCTAATGCACCTGTTGAGCTGAGGAAAAGCAGTGAGAGTCATAAACATGCACCTGAATGTCATACAAAAAAACAACAGTAAATGTGATTTCAAATACATACCTTTCTCCTTCACCAGTGAATGCCTTTATACTGAAATTAAACGGCGGTTCTTTCTTGGCTGATGATTTAGCTGGAGGCGAGGTCTCTCTTCCAGCTGGAAACAGTGGCCTGCCTCTATTCTCTGATACTCTGGATGGAGACGGAGAGGATGGACTGATCCTGATCTTTTTCTTCTCTTTCTTCTTGGAGGCCTTCTCTTCTTTTCTAGAAGCATGCTTCCGACTGCGATAAAGTTCCTCATCCAGTTCCTCCTCGACATCATCCCATTTCCCAAAACGCTCTTCGGTTAATTCCCGCATCGTGACAAGGGTTTTTTCCTTGTACTTGGATTCCTCTTCAGTCTTCCGGTCTTTCAATTCTTGGCGATACTCCTCTTCTTCTGCATCGAGAAAAGGAAGTCCTTTATCATTCTTTGCGCCATCATAGCCAGAATCGGCATCGAAAACAGCTCTTAACTTACTGCCGCTCTTCTCGCTGTCAGCGTCGCCCAAGCTTAAAGTCTCACCCCTGCCATTATCCCTGTCTGATAAGGGCTTTTTCTTTTCTGCCAAAAACCTGAGGTGAACGATCGCAAGTTAATTAGGTTTTTGCACATTCAGGAGTAGATTGTATCACGAAACATTTACATTTTCAAACCAGCATAACCTTAACAGCAAGATAAGAAAGGTTACTTACAACAAACAAGTTAAGACATGCGTAAATTTATGGCTCAACTTTTCAGCAATGCAGACACGACTAACCAGGATGGGTTTTTATTCCATACTTACATCATTAAAACTTTATCTCCTAAATTATGGGATTGCAAACAACCTCATAGCACAGGTAAAGGCCCATTTGTGACATTTGAGTTTGAAATTGGTTTCCATTATAAGCTCTATTCTTCCAAGGATCTTTGTGGCTGTACAAGGACTAAACACATTTGAGAGAATGATGATTGATTAAAAACTGCCTGGAGGACAAAGGAAAGAGAGGGAAAACATCCAAAATCGAAAGCAAAGACATACTTTTTGAAAGCGGTCGAGATGGAGGCCGACTTGTCTTCAGTCTTCAAGTCTTCCTTTGAAAAGAACCCAAAGCCACTTGAGGTTGACGTCTTTGCCGGTGGACTTTTACTAGCAGGGCCGATGCTTCGCCACAGTGGACCACCGTTGCCGGAACCTCCGGAAATGGACACTTTGATCTCCGGCTGACCAGCAACAGATGTAGCATTTCGTTTGGGGCTGGCATCGTAGTCAGTTAGGCCTTCCCACTTGCTGCTGTGTTCCTCTGGGGTGCTTCCTGTAGGCTTGGATGATTCCTTGCTGGTTCCCTTGCTCTCCCCTGGTGAACCCCTTTCTTTGCGATCTTTAGAATGGGGTCGTCCAGTGCTGGAGTTGCGTCGACGTGGGGACGAGGAGCGGGAGGAAGAGCTGGAGCGCCTGGAACGCACAGAGGATGACCTATCGGAATGGCGAGAGTGGCTTCGGCTCGGGGTTCGCTTCCGTGGTGTGTGGGAACGTGAACGTCCCCTCCTAGGGCTGTACGAGTGGTCATACTGCGGCTGTTGGTCTCTATGGCCGTGCCAGTTGTTGGAACGGTAACCATAGTTGCTGCCACCTCTATGATAGTTACCTCGTGGGAAGTAGCCACGCCCTCTGCCCCGGTA
This sequence comes from Garra rufa, assembly GCF_049309525.1. Taxonomy (NCBI): domain Eukaryota; kingdom Metazoa; phylum Chordata; class Actinopteri; order Cypriniformes; family Cyprinidae; genus Garra; species Garra rufa. The sequence goes on from NC_133377.1 coordinate 33,920,457, forward strand.
CTGAAAGGGTCTCCGGTAGCCACGAAAACCACGGTTATACCCACGATTGCCCTGGAAATCTCTGGAAGGATAGTTCCTCTCCCTGCTGTGCGAACGGGATCTTGATCTAGAGCTTAAGCACAAGAAAGATGGAAATTCAAAGCACAGAATGTAGTTATGATTCATAACCACTTGATGGCGCTACAGACTCAATATTCACACAAACGGCATGATTTCCTTTATGATTTTCTGCAACGCGCAATTTCTATCCTTCACACAGTGTTAAACCACTTCCTGTAAATTTACCAACGGATGCAACTCTTGCCAACATTAACTAAAAGATTATGCCGCCTAAATGTATGCCTTCGTAACAATCTTCTGAAGTTGCATTTGGAAATTTCCTGTAAAAGGAACTGCCCCTTGAATTTGTTACTTGAATCGGCCAATGCATAAAGTTAGACATGTTTAGAGCTTAACTACAGCCATCACTGTCCAAATTTACCAGATTAAACTGAACATTCGCTAACAAGAAAATGTCTTACCGTTTGTGCTTTTTCATTGGAAAACTGATTGAGAATAAGGTTTACCAATATGCTAAGCCACATGCAGTGGAAAGAGGTAGTTACGACAAACAAAAGGAAACTGCTTTTAGCCTAACGTGCACATGACATGTAAAAAACAACAAAAAGGGGTGGGCTGTTAGAAAAGAAGAGTGAGAAGCAGAGGAGGAGCAACCTTCAGGAAACTACGGCATCTTATTTTAGTGCAATTTGAATATGCATTGACTGAGTCAAGGGTAGGATAAAGAGCTCAAGACAAAGCTGTTTTTAAACTGAGCCATGACATTACAGCAGATTTGTGACCTTGGACCACAAAACCAATCATAAGGGTAAGTTTTTTTTAAATTGAGATTTAAATTTCATCTGAATAAATGAGCTTTCCATTGATGTATGGCTTTTTATGTATGGCTGAGACACAACTATTAGAAAATGTGGAATATGAGGGTGCAAAAAAATCCAAATATTCAGAACACCGCCTTTAAAGTTGTCCAAATATTTTTAGCAATGCATATTACTAATCAAAAATTAAGTTGATATATTTAAGGTAGGAAATATCTTCATGGAACATGACCTTAATAAATATTCTAATATTTTTTGCCATAAAAGAAAAATTGATCATCTTAACCATACAATGTATTGTTGGCTAAGGCTGCAAATATACATGTGCTACTTGTGGTCCAGGGTCACATGTCTCATTTTTAAAAGCTATTCCAACTAACAGTTTTTTAAAGGAATTTGCTGGAATTTGCATTCTGTTTTTCTACCTGTAGCGACGCTTTCTGGACCTCGAACGGGAGCGACTCCTTGAGTGAGATCGTGTGTAGGACCGTGATCTAGTCCTGGACCTGGACCGGGACCGAGAACCAGAATTCGGGGGCTTGGACATCTTTATATTCACAGTATCTGAAAAGAGAAAACTCATGAACACAAGGCTATCACACTCATACAGTAATGTAGAAATGTGGAGAAAAGACCTCTAAAAATAATTCAACAATTAAACCTTTGTGACATTAAAACCAGACCAACTAAAAAAAAACAAAAAAAAAACAGGCTAGCTAAAAAAAACATGTTTGTCATATGCAAAAACAGAGATTGACCAATACTTATTTTAATTCTTAAAGGGATAGTTCACCCAAAAATGTATTTTTGTCAACATTTATTCACCCTTATGTTGTTTCAAGCCTGCATTAAATGCATTTCATCTGTTGAACAAAACAGCAAAATTATTATGGAAGACTACCAGCAACTGTTTGGGTACCAACATTTTTTCATAAAATATTTTTATAAGGTTTTTGAACAACATGAGGATGAGGATAATGACCTATGAAATCTGAACTCTTTAATTTTTTGTAAATTCCATTTTTTTCTGTTTTAATTTTAATAGATTGCACTTTTTTGGACCCTGTTTTAATGGTTAACTAAACTTTATCTCATCAAAAATCATGTCTAATTAATTGAAATCATGACATTTACAATATTACATTTAACAGCAATTTATGAAAATCATGACATTTACTATGAAATGTTTTATTTTCTTTTCTCAAATTCAGTTTTATTTTTACCAAATTCTGTTTTTCACGATTTTTTCCGTATTCCATTTTAATGGTTTCATTAAATATTAACAAATCAAAAGCATCTCCAATTAATTAATTGATTTGATAAAAATTCATAATATTTTTTTACAGAAATACTGCATTGTGTATTTACATTTTTTTTGCTATATAAATTATCGCAAATCATTTTTCTTAGTAAAATTCTTTAAAGATAATGTTTTAATCATCATTACATTAAGTAATATTTCTGAATTTCTTCATTCATTATTTTATTATTATTTCTATAATTAAATCCTACAGTTCATGCAAGTATTTTTTTTTTTAAGAGATGACTGCCCTCTATATTTATTAATAAATAGCAGCATTAGCTAGTGTTTAAATGTTTTTTAACATAGTAACTACTCTTTATAGATCTGGCAGACAATGATTACTGTTATCCCACCAGTAAACAAAGCAGTATTGATCACGGTCACGTGAACTAATTCCCGGTTACGGTAACTGATGCAACTGCAATGCATTATTTGTCTGCAAACACACGTGTTTGATTTTACTACCTGATAAACATTTACCGTAAGTGTTTTTTTTTTTTACCATGACCCACTATGGATCACTTCTGTGTACTGTGTGGACTTGATAAATCAAACATTAACAGAAAACAATCTGAAAGTATGCAGCAGGGAACCACAAAAATGAGAACCAAACTGACTCGACGGACCAGAAAGCAGAGGGTGAAACCGTTTCAGATTCTTAAACATGCAAAACAAACACACTTCCTCACAATATTGTTCAAATTTTGCAGAAGTCATTTGCATGGCCACTATATTTGCAATACATATACAACAGACCCTTGTTTTCATTTCTGACCAGCTTCTAAAAAGAACATATAGCTCACATTTCTTACATTAGCTGGTTAATGTTAAAATCTCAAAGCTCTGCTTTTCCAGCGTGCTGCATTTATCTAGTAACATGAGACACCCAAGTTAATTGATATGCAGCATTATTCCTTGTGGGATACAGATCAGGGTGTGTCATATAGCATGAAAGACTTGTATACTTGTCTATGGATTTGACAGGCAAATCAGGAACAGGAACAACTGCCAAGCAATTTTCACCCAGTCCTTTGGGGTTAGAAGACAGTCCAGCCCAACCAGTGCAGCTAGTTTCTAATCTATTCAGGAAATACTATGGAAAACCACATTTGCATCGATCAAATCATCAGTACAGAGTACACCCGTTGGCTGGGTCTCAAAACCTAGTGAGATGTCTGCCTAAAAAGCATTTTAGACTCCATCTGTACTAGATAGAAAGCTCTATAACCAATTTAATATTTTTTGAGACTGCCAAAAATGCTGTCTAGGTAGATAGCAATCCTGCCTACAGGCTGAAACAGCTAAGTAGGTATTGTTTTGCTGTCTAGATAGGGTGCTCACTAGATTGAGACATTATGGAAAAACACTTCAGATCTGTTCAGAAACAGCCATTTTATAAAACACGTTCACAAACACTTTCGTTTTCACTTCTTCCATGATAATGGTGGAACAAAAAAACAACGAGTTCAGGACAATACACTCACATTAACAATGTAACTTTGATTTGATATGATCATCCACAGTCATACTCATTTAGGATTGTTTTAAGGATAAAATATAGGATATTTAATAATAACATTATAATATTTATCGATTTCAACGTGTTCAGAATGACATAGAAATCTGTCTGAACAATTCTATCGGTATTTACAAGCAAAACGGCAAATTACAAATTAAGTCGTGCTAATATCCTACCAAAATACAAAATGTTATTAAAAAACGAATTAAATTGCTGCTGTTAGCCACTATGCTAACACTAGCCCCCTTAGCTCATTTGAAACGATTTAAAACCGACAAAAGCAGACACAATGATAACAAAATAACATGGAAGAACATTTCTAGAAGAAACACCAAGAGAAAACATCGTTATAGAATTAAAATGTGCAAAAATAGACTCACCTGAGGGGCTCGTCAGATGTGATTAGCGCTAGCGCACTGACTTGAGGCGCAGCGCGTAACGTTACGCGACGGAGAAAAAACGTGTATTAAACGCCAAACCCTGACTAGTATACGTCTGATTTTAGTTATGCTGATCTATTTCGCCTGTATAACCTATATGAGCTCAGCTGTGTAAGATTTCTGAGTATTGAAACTGAGAAGAAGCCATTTGGTCGCCTCAGGAAACGCAAGATGCTCCCGAAGCTCAGACTCAGAGCTTCCTGAATCCTGATCAACACATGCGCGCGCACGCAGGATTACACACGCCCCTTTCTGCTGGTCTCTGTTTTCTTTAATAAATGTATTCTTTTTCGTCTCTTGCATATAAATGAACTATGAATGTTGACTTCAAACTTGACATTTGAAGGTTGTTATACGTCTGATAGATACACTGTGTTTACCCATTCCTCCCAGTTTCTTTAGAAATGCTCATATTTGAAAACATTTAGGATTTTGTCTCAAAAAAGCTGCATGTTAATATATTATATGTCAATTTTTATTTCTCTTTCTCGAGTGCTGTTGGTGTACACATGGTAAAACAGACACAGCGCCTCGATTTCAAACACCTGTTGAAAGCTTCTCAGAGTGACAGCTGTAATCACAGGCCACTGGGCCAGTTCAGAGAAATCTGTTCAACACCAGGCACTATTTCACTGAGAGGAAACCCCACAGGGAGTAAGCCTGCGTAAGCCAGTCTCTCTCAGACATGTCTGCAAAAATTGTTACAGAAGCAAGATTTTGGCCTTTCATAAGGGTACTTTTTAATGAATTGTGGATCTCATACTCTGCAACACATGTTTCCTGAGTCTGTCGTTCCAGGAAGTTGTAGACTTTAAGTTCAACCGTTGTTATGTGCTAATCTCACTTTCCTTTTTTGGACTGTTCATTTGTGAAGAAATAATAATTGGGCAATACACCTAAGGTTATTCTTAGAATAGTTTTTTGGTGCACATGGTACATTATATATGCCACTGACAATGACTTTCAACAAGATAATCCTATCGAAAACGTAGAGATAAACATTCTTCTCCGGGAGGTATTAAGACTGCTGGCAGCTGCTATTGCAAAAATAGTCATCTGCGACAAGGCCAGAGAACGTTCTAGTTCAGATTTGCAGTGTGTACTGTATTTAATACTGTTAATCCTATTTAATACTATAAAGGTGCTTTGACACAACCCATATTGTTTAAAGAGCTGTATAAATAAAGGTGACTTGACTTGACATATAGAGAAAATAATAGTTGAATTTTTTTTTTAAATTACCCTGTTCATAAGTTTACATATGCTTGATTCTTACTGTGTTGTTACCTGAATGATCCACAGCTGTTTTTTTTTTTTTTTTTTTTTTTGTGATAGTCCCTTGTCTGTCCTGAACAGTTAAACTGCCCGCTGTTTAAATCCTTCAGGTCTCACAAATTCTTTGGTTTTCCAGCATTTTTGTCTATTTGAACTCTTTCCAACAATGACTGTATGATTTTGAGATCCATCTTTTGACACTGAGGACAACTGAGGGACTCATATGCAACTATTACAGAAGGTTCAAATGCTCACTGATGCTTCAGAATAAGTTAAATTGACCCTGATCTTCAAATACAAGAAGTTTTCACCCCTGGCTCACAACGCACTGTGTTTGATTCTGGAGCATCAATGTTTGAACCTTCTGTAATAGTTGCATATGAGTCCCTCAGTTGTCCTCAGTGTCAAAAGATGGATCTCAAAATCATACAGTCATTGTTGGAAAGGGTTAAAATACACAAAACCAATGCTGAAAATCCAAAGAATTTGTGAGACCTAAAGGATTTTTCTGAAGAACAGCAGGCAGTTTAACTGTTCAGGACAGACAAGGGACTCATGAACAACTACCACTAAACAAAAAACTAAACACGGTTGTTGATCATTCGGATAACAACACAGTATTATGAATCAAGTGTATGTAAACTTTTGAATGGGGCCATTTGTATAAACTCAATTATTATTTTCTCTTGTGAACTATATGTAAACATCTTTTATGTGAAATATCTTATTCAGGTCAGTACTAAATAAAAATAACATGCGATTTGTATGATCCCTCTTACTTTAGTAAAACATTTTGCATATTCTACAAGGTGTATGTAAACTTTTGACCTCGACTGTATGCACACACACCAGATCTAACTAAATCATACTAATATTTAAAAGTTCTGTAATATTATCAGCATGTATCATATTCTGAATGGCACAATCCAAACTGAATGAAAGATCGCTGCACAGCAGGACACTTGCAATCCTGCCTGTCACATTGGCAAACTGTTTGCATTCCCAAACTGATCTAGGGTGGTAACTACTTTGAGACAGTTTAATGTTAGCTTAATTCAAGTCCAGTAAAGTCTTTATTTCTGATGTAATTAAATTAGATGAAAACTTATTTTGCATGTCATCTGCCTGGATACTCACACAAACACATGCAAAACAGTGAGCTAGAGAAAGAAAGAAAAGTAGCTTTTCAACTTGAGAAACCACAAGTGAATACACTACCAGTCAAAAGATTTTTTTATGTTCACCAAGCCTGCATTAATTTGATCCAAAGTACAACAAAACAGTAAAAATTTTTGTATATTTAAAATAAATGAATTTTTTGAGCTGAATTTTTAGCATCATTACTCAAGTCACATGATCCTTCAGAAATCATTCTAATATTTTGATATGCTGCTCAAAAAACATGTAGTATTAATATTATTATTTTGAAAACAGGTTTTTAGGTTGCTTTGAGGAATAGAAAGTTCAGAAAAACAGCATTTATCTGAAATAGAAATCATAAGTAACATTATAAATGTCTTTATCATCACGTTTGATCAATCAAAAGCATCCTTTAAATAAAAGTATTACTTTCTAAAAAATCTGCTTTGAAATCACAGAAATAAATTACATTTTTAAATATATTCAAATAGAAAACAGCGATTTTAAATAGTACAAATATTTCAAAATTGTACTGTTTTTGCTGTACTTTGGATCAAATAAATGCAGGATTGATCAGCAGACTTCTTTAAAAACATTACAAATCTTACTGTTCAAAAACTTTTGACTGGTAGTGTATCTATATGGACACCACAACCACATTCAGAGTGAGTACATACCACAGGTTTTTTTTTTTTTTTTTTTTTAATAGAATGACACACGTTCAGTGGAAAGTTCTGTACTGCCAGTACTAGAATGGATTGTTTTTCCATTCTAAAATCAAGGGTGAGCTATTTCTCTCCACACTCTGCTCAGTAGCTCTATATACAATATCTTTTAAAGTCATATTTGTTTTGCATGCTTTAAAGATCTTGAAACCGATGTAAGTGGCATGTTTGCCATTGTGGGTTTGAGTACAGCGGGGTGTTTACTTTGTCTGTTTCTAGCCCTTTTACAGCTTTAGTTATGCCACAAGTGAGCAAAAATAGTTTCACCTCAAAAATGATCACATTAAATCCCTCTCAAAACCATTCTGAAACATGCACAGGAGAAATACGATACAAGCAGAGAAAAAGAGAAGCCTCACCTCTGGCGCTCAGTAGTGGAGAGAGAATGCAAGAGAAAGAGAAAGTAAATTCAGCGTCGCAGCAATGAACAAAGAACTTCCTGAGTTTGAGTGATAGAGCTACATGCTAAGTCATGTCTCGGCTAAATGAATTACAGCTTACTTTCAGCTTATGCACAGATGCTATATGAAGACAACTTCAGACGACTTCTGCCACTTCAGATTGAATCTGCTCAGTCTAAAGTCTAACATTCTTCTTCTCTCTCTTTTAATTTTAGCAATGTTTTATAGTGCATTGTAAAGCATATTGGCCAGCTGCTGCTGTTATAAATGTTGCTATATAAATAAACTTTGACATAATTCTAATACATTTATAACTGGTCCTTCCATAAATAGATTACTAGTAGGCTACTTCACTGTCACCATGCTCATATTCAAACATGTACCTCATAATCAGAAAGTTTAGCATAAATATATTGTATATGTAGAAACTAAAACTGATAAAATGTTTCCAGTAGTTTCCAAAATGTACATTTTAAATAAACACAATGCATTAAGACCTGGGGGTGAAAACTTTTAGAATTTGATGATCAGGGTAAATTTAACTTATTTTGTCTTCTGGGAAGATGTAAGTATTTTCTGTAGCTTCTGAAGGGAAGTACTAAATAAAAAATAAAAAAATACAATATTTAGGCGAAATAAGAAAAATGTACACATCTTCATTCTTTTCAAAAGTTTTCACCCCCTAGCTCTTAATGCATTGTTCTTCCTTCCGAAACATCAGTGAGTGCTTGAACCTTCTTTAAAAGTTGCATATGAGTCCCTCAGTGTGAAAAGATGGATCTCAATATCATACAGTCATTGTTGGAAAGGGTTCAAATACACAAAAATGTTGAAAAACCAAAGATTTTGCGGAACCTGAAGGATTTTCTGAAGAACAGCGGACAGTTTAACTGTTCAGGACGAACAAGGGACTATCACTAAAAACAAAAAAACAAAAAACAAAAAACACAGCTGTGGATCATCCAGGTAACAACACAATATTAAGAATCAAGTGTACAATATGTAAACCATTTTTATAAATTCAACTATTATTTTCTCTTGTGGACCATCTGTAAATGTCTTTTATGTGAAACATCTTATTCAGGTCAAAAAAAAAATAACATGGATTTTGTATGATCCCTCTTATTTTTGTAAAATGATAGACATTTTGCACATTCTGCAAGGTGTTTGTAAACTTTTGACCTCAATTGTAAGTTTTCAATAATGTTTCACTTTCTCATGCTTGTCTCACATTATTACTATCTATGACATCAACTCATAAATAATACAATCCACAATAGTAACATTGAAAACCAGCCAACAGAACGCAGACAGAGTCTCTACCTATTCTAGAAGCTCTAAACATTCTAAAACCCAAAGGAAGAGCTGCTCTGGAAACTTTATATATCATCCATTTTTGGAAATAATATTTTACGATGCAGCTGCAAGCAGGTATATAAAGCCATTAAGCAAAGCAACTCGCTGTGAAGCAAATATGTGGCCACACTTACATGCTTATCAACTGCTACCAAAACAGCCTCACAACAAACAACCAGTACATTCTCAGTTGTCTTCACACCTTGCAATGACTCATGGGAAACTGTTCAGTGCGGCTTTATATTGTCCGTCTTGTGCACCGAGGGTTCATGACACAGCATACTGTTTAAAAGGTCTTTAAAGGTCGAAGGTTAGAGACAAATATGAACTTTGAATCCAAAGCTCTATCAGCCATCTTGGCCAATTCAGACTTTGCAATGCACAATTTAGTTTTGACATTAAAACCAGTGCTATTTTAGTATTGTTTATTTATTTATTAATGTTTTGAATAAGCTTTATTTGTATATTCTCAGCTTTCATTCAATTTAGTTCATTTTTACTGTAGCTTTAATTTTATACCAAGTCTTGTATCAAAACTTTTCCATCTTCTAAGAGTAAATGCTACTTTTTAAAGCTCTATTTGTGTCTATTTTTATTTCTCTCAACAATTTTAGGAGAAACGTCTGAGACAAAGTTGTAGCCTTACTTCCTAGGGTTTATTCAAATCAAATGCAAACCTCAGACTAGTTTTTGTAGACTCGGGTGGCATGCTCCGTCACTCATTAAGATCCTAATCGTTCCTGTCATGCCAAATGAATTCAGACCCAGCTGGCAGTGTGTACCTTACTCATAACTCACTTTGTATCTGTTATCATCCATCTAAAAATACAGTGCCTGAGATGAGCTTTAGACTATCGAGGCCAAGAACACGTCAGTGGGTGTGTGGTGGTGAAACTCCCGGTGGATGCTGCCAGAATTAAAACAGTGTGATTAAAACAGCTTTTTCTGTGGATAAAGCGATAATAATAGCATACTGTCACTTTCTTCATATGTGCAGCAAAAAAAAAAAAAAATGAAAAGCTACTCACCTCATACCATCCTGGATGAATTTGTTTCTTCGTCTAAACAGATTTGGAGAAATTTAGCATTACATGAGTTGCTCACCAATGGATCCTAAATCATATGGAGAAGGACTTAGTAAGCAGGAAAGGGCACAATATTTTGACAAACTAAAGTGAATAGGTGGTAAATATACCATATTAGCCTAATATTTTACGTAATGTTACCTGACTGGAATTTATAAGAACAAACACGAATGTTGTCAAGATTCTTGCTCTGGAAATCCTGGTTCAGTTTGGCCAACCACAAATGCGTTTTGTTCCTCAGACAGTTTTTTCCACTCTTCTCCTTGATTTGTTATCACTTTTGGCAGTCTATAGTACTCCAAATGTTTTTCCTGGTCTGACAGATTAATACAGCCCAAAACATGACAATAATTGACCATTTCAGAAGCAATAATCAGCTAAATATACGAGTTTCGTTCAATTCAGTAGCGTTGTTTACATTCAGTGCCGCCAATATGGCAAATTGATGTGTAGTGCAAAACATTTTATAGTCAAAATGAGAGTCCAAACAGCTAAAAATATCACAATAATCTACAAGTAACCTAATTCACACAACAGCTCATCAATTAACTTCTTGTGAAGCAAAAAGCAGCATGTCTGTAATAAACAAATCCATCAATAAGGCATTAACTTCAAGAATATGAATGACTAAGTTCATCCCAGGTTTTCCTCTCACATTAAAATCCATCAAACCATATGTTTAGAATAGTTTTGACTGTTTCTCTTATAAACGGTGCATCATCTGTGCATATTTATCTCTTGATTGAGGCGAGCCGGCTTTTTCACTGAAGAAAGCAATATTATGGATAGAGGACTCATATTTTAGCCGGAAGCATAGGTTTGAACCTACTCTCTCTGAATGAGCAGACCTGGGTGTGCATTCCGTGTAAAGACTCTCAAAGAGAACGAGAGTATATGGACCTAGTTTGTGAACCTCATAAATATAAGATGCATTGCAAAACGACACTTTTACGCAGCAATAACACACAATATATGCAATATTGCTTAGCATACATACGTGAATGGAAGGCTGTTTACATTCAGCGCTGCCCTCTACTGGCTGAAATGATTCACTGCACACAAATAATCTACTGTAAATATGACTAGCGTGTAAAAATGTTTTTTAGTTAAAAGTTGATGTGTCAAGCACTTTCCACGCTTCTGGGATTCTCAGAAGCAGACACAACGTAAACTGACACCAGCCCCTTTCATAAAGATTTATTCCACAGGTCTGTCATAATCAGGCAAATATACATTAACATACAGAATATCGCCATCTTCTGCTGCTCCACACGTTAAATAACGCAATAATTCAAGACACGTTTTTTTTTCTACTTAAAAGAACAATAACAATACATCATAACAACAATAACAACAATAATAATTAATATCATAATGATAGCCAAACATTGTGTATTTCCAAGTTGTATCTTTCTAAAATTCAGAATATAGTGACTCTTTAAAGGTGCACCACGTAATCGGCAGGTGACTTTTGAAAGAAACTCAACAATTTTGCACCATGACACACAGTGAAATAGACAGAGAATTTTGCAAACAGTTTTATATGTATATAAGTGTCTTTTTAAGGTTCTCCTCCGCTTCTTTCACTTCCTCAAAGTGCTTTTACAGAAATTGGCGGTTTCTGTCTTGCTGTGTTTCTAAAGTTAAAGCAGTCTTTTTGTTGGTTTGGCACACGTCAGGGGTGGAAGCAGTGGTAGCGTAAGGCTTCTTTTCTCTTCTCTTCTCTTCTCTTCTCTTCTCTCACAAAAGGCTCTGCTCTCACAGGACCTCTGCAGGGAAAACAAGACGAAAACAAACATGTTTAAAAAGTCTGACTGAGTCTTTAAAGGTTTTGTTCACCCAGAACATTCACATCGTACCATGTAACTGAAATAGAAGTGATTGACACTGTCAAGCTCCAAAAAATGACAAAATAACAGAATGTTATACCACATAGATTCAAAGATATGTAAATCATTGTTTTGTGCATTTTCATGCAGAAAAGAGAAGCTTGGAGATTCTGTTAACCAACTTTATGTTCAGTTCAAGAAAGTCAGATACACCAGACAACGCCGTAACAGCAATACATTTTAATTTTACATAGATAATATTTTCATAAACATGTTTTTAAATGTTTCCAATAGGCATGTTGTTATTATATATGTGTTATTATGAAATGTAAAACATTTAAGACTTTTGAAAAAAAAAAAAAAAAATTATTATTTAAAAAAATTAATCATAAAAAAATGGTCAAAAAAGCAAAGCGATTAATTAAATGTATGCTATTAATTCACCACTTTACATTTTTTATATTTATTCACTATATAATATTTACTAAAATATAATCATAATAAATAAACTGTTACTACGGTAAAACAAATCCATACACTTACAGACAATTTTTTGACCTTATATTTGTTATTCACTTATTCACTACATATTATTTACTAAAATATAATCATATAAGACATCAGTGTAAGACCTTTTTAATGCACATATGAATAAAACCTAATATCTAAAATGTAATAAAATATAAAATCTAATTTATATATAAATAGAGATATACACTACCAGTCAAAAGTTTTTGAACAGTAAGATTTTTAATGTTTATGTTTAAATAAGTCTCTACTGCTCACCAAGCCTGTATTTGATTCAGAGTACAATAAACATAAAAAATTATATCTAAAATAACCATTTTCTCTTTAAATATGTTTTAAAATATAATATATTCCTGTGATTTCAAAACTGAATTTTTAGCATCATTACTTCAGTCACATGATCCTTCAGAAATCATTCTAATATTCTGCTTTGCCACTCAAAATGTATTATGTTGAAAACAGCTGAGTTTAATTATTTCAGGTTTCTTTGATGAATAGAAAGTTTAGAAGAACAACTGAAATCTTTTGTAACATTATAAATGTCTTTAACATCACTTTTGATTAATTTAAAGCATATTTGCTAAATAAAAGCATGAATTTCTATAATTTCTTCTGACTGCTGACTCAAATGGTAGCAATGTTACAAAAGCTTTTTGTTTTAGATAAATGCTGATCTTTGGATCTTTCTATTTATCAAAGAATCCTGAAAAAAGTAACTGTTTTAAACATTGATAATAATAAATGTTTCTTGAGCAGCAAATCAGCATATTAGAATGATTTCTGAAGGATCATGTGACTGGAGTAATGATGCTGAAAATTCAGCTTTGATCACAGGAATAAATAACATTTTAAAATATACTCAAACAGAAAACAGTTATTTTAAATAGTAAAAATATTTCAGAATTTTACTGTTTTTTACCCACCTTGGATAGAATAAATGCAGGCTTGGTGAGCAGAAGAGACTAATTTAAAAAACATTAAAAATCAAAGACTGGTAGTGTGTATATATATATATATATATATATATATATATATATATATATATATATACTAGAGTGCGGATCGGGCCGCATTTTTCTGTCCGAGCCCGGCCCGCGTCCGACAGAGCAGTAACCGAGCCCGACCCGAACCCGACAGGCATTAAGATATTTATGTCCGAGCCCGATCCCAGCCCGACACAGTTAAAATCTTCTTTTTTTTCTCATACTAATGACACGTGCAGTTTTTTGTGTGGAAAGCCCGCTTTTATTAATCAACTGTAGGAAGGCGTTCGGAAATGTCAACAGATGAGCGCATCAGTGCACACGGGGCAAAAAGCGCTGTTATAACACAGGCGCACTATCGCGTTGATGTAACCGAGCCCGACCCGAACCCGAGCATCCTTTCTAAATATCTGTCCGAACCCGGCCCGGCCCGTCGGGTTCCGTCGGGTACCGTCGGGCTCAGCTCGGGTATCCATCCTCTAATATATACACACATTTTAAAGTATTTTATAGTAACATGGTCATTTGTTTTTGTATTAACAAAATAGAATATTCATCTAATCTAATCTAATACTATCCAATCTTACCTGCCACATGTTGAGGTTTCATAGGCCCCGCCTTCATCATGAACGGTTCCCCTCCCTCAAAGGCCATGATTGGGTCAGCAGGTTGGCCCTGCCCACTGTTTCCACTGCCACTGTGATTGGACAGCTTGATGATCTCCTCAAAGTCCGCTGCCTCTCCATTGGAGGACAGTCCATTCTGATGCTTAGTGGGCTGAACACCGTTAATGACGGGTGCCGTGTCCCAGGACACAGAGCTGAGGAAGAAATGTGTATAATTCTCAACTTTTTATCAGATAGTTGACAACTAGAAATAGTAGATTTCAAATGATGCCTAATTGTGCAACTTTACCTTGTTTTCACATCTCCTTGTGATTGGCTAAAATTTGTCGCACCGCTATGGAGAGTTTCTGAAGGATTTTTCTGGATTACTGCAAGACAAGAGAATAACAGCATTATATTTTTAAGGGTAAAAAAAAATAAAGGTTTATCTTTAAGGGTAAGAATACTACAAATCAATTTTTACCGCTGTCAGAGACTCTGCCGTTCACTTGAGCTGGAGTCTTAACGTCTTTCTGCAAAGAAACAAATAAGTCAGGTTCATTTTGCTTTCACTGTGTGTGTGAAATGAATTCAGACTTAATAAAAACACAGATGTGTCGCACCTGTCCCCCTGCATCACTCTTACGAGTCCTTTTCATGATTTCTTCCAGACGCTAGAAAGGTGAACACAGATGTTAGCAAAACCCACAGGAAAGGAAAAATCACTTGAATATCTCATCATCATTTTCTTTGGTTTACCTTCTTTCTCTCCAGACGCTCCTGTTCCTCCTTCTGAAAGTGTTTCTCTCGTTCTATCCTCTGTCTCTCTGCTTCCTCTCGGGCTTTGGATTCGGCCTCCTCTCGCTGGAAAAGACACAAATGAAACTTCATTACTATGTCACATCATACCCAAAAAGACTTGAGGCTGTAAAGGTGCTTCAACTATGTACTGAGTTAAGGGTATGAATACTTATGCAATGTACTTATTTCAGTGTTTTATTTTTAATACATTTGTAAAATTTGCAAATCTGGCTTTTGCTTTGTCATTATTATGGTGTATGGAGTGTAAATTGATGTGGGGAAAAATAATTTAAAGCAGTTTAACATAATGCTGCAACAAAACAAAATGTGAAAAAAAATGAATACTTTTGCAAAGCACTGTATTATTAACAAACATTGATACCAAAATAAAACTGGTACAGTTGTTTTCAACAGTTGCTGAATATACTAAACGCTTAAATACTATATAAATAAACATAAATATCAGATGACACATCCAAACTGTAAAAACTTAAGCTATAACTGAAAAAAAAGTAAAGCTATACAACAACAACAAAAAATATATATAAAACAAAAAAATGACAAAGCACATAAATTACTAAAACAAAATTAAATCTGAAACTAAAATTTAGACTAAAATTAAAATGAAAACTGAAAATAAATAGATCATAGATCAACTTTTATGTTTAAGATTAATTGAAAAAAATGAATGCTATATATTTTGCTATACATTTAAAATAAATTAAAAAAATAAAAGCTTTTATATTTATAATATTAATAAATACTTCAATAGTATATAATTCATACTAAAATAGTTGATAGTGATAGTGAATTTAAGGCGGATATTAATAAAATTGTCTGCATCTTCACTATTTTCTACAAACAGAATGTGTTTTAATTTCATTCCTCTACCACAAGGGGGAAGCAGCGGCCAAAAATTCCCTCTGTTTGATTAATTTTAATATTCCTCACCTAGACACAGTATCCTGCAACTGCATATCAGAAAATGGATTACATCCTGAATCATAGACATAAATGCATTAATGGATTAGTTTACTTCTAGAATAAAAATGTCCTGATAATTTACTCACCCCTATGTCATCCAAGACGTTCATGTCTTTCTTTCTTCAGTCGAAAAGAAATAAAGGTTTTGAGGAAAACATTCCATTCTCCATATAGTGGACTTCAGTGCTGACCAACGGGTTGAAGGTCCAAATTGCAGTTTCAAAGGGCTCTACACAATCCCAGCCAAAGAATAAGGGTCTTAAAAAACAAAATTTATATACTTTTTAACTATAAATGCTCATCTTGCACTAGCTTCACCTCAGACATGTGTATTTTGAATTTGGAGTAGAAAATGAGGTGGAGTTTTTCGCCCTACCCTCCCTTTTGGAACAAGAGCTAGTGCAAGACCAGCATTTAAGGTAAAAAGTATATAAATGTCAATTTTTTTATAGGGATCTTATCTAGTTTTCGCTAGATAAGATCCCTATTCCTTAGCTGGGATCGTGTGGAGCCCTTTGAAGCTGCATTGTAACTGCAATTTTGGTCTTCAATCCGTTGGCTCCCATCGAAGTCTACTATATGGAGAAAAATCCTGGAATGTTTTCCTCAAAAACGTTAATTTTCATTTGACTGAAGAAAGAAAGACGTGAACATCTTGGATGACACAGGGGTGAGTAAATTATCAAGAAATTTGTATTCCGGAAGTGAACTTATCCTTTAAAATGCATTGCAAACATGCTTTAGTAATCGCATAGCCTATAAACATTTAGATGTGGCATCAAGTTCAACCTCGGTCACAGTTTACATCTTGAGAAAATCCTTTTTGATGCTGCTCAGACACCACAGATGTGCTTTGTACGTCCAGAGAGCCACAGACAGACCCATTAGGCCTGTCCTTCACGATCAAATCAGATCAGAACACAGGCTTTGTGTCAGATTGGCTCTGCAGATGAATGAGAGTCGCCCGGAGGCTCATGTGACTTCACAGATCTGAACCACAGGAGACTCAAGCTAATGCCCTTTTGTCTGCCTGTGTCTCAATCACCTTGGTGCCTTGAAGGTCTGTTGTATTAAAATGATTTTACTGAAGACTGAAGATCGATAGTAAAATATTTCAGTAGTAGGTAAAAGAAGCAAAACAAAGCAGATCTGAGCAAGTGTGTAGATTCTGAATCAATGTATCATTGAAACATAGAGAAACCTTGAGATGTTTGTCATGAATGGCTTTCATTACCCATGAAGCACTGCTCACCTGTTTCTGCAGACGCAGGTTTTCCTCCTGCTCGGCTCGTGCTCTCTCCTGCGCCTCCCTCTCCTCCTGCAGACGCTGCTGCTCTGCCATGAAGCGTGCCTCCACTTCCCTGCGCCTCCTCTCCTCCTCCTCACGTTTGGCATGCTCCTCACGCAGTGCTCTGAATGAAGATGATGCAGTGTTAGTGTCAAGAGTTACAAATAGTGACTTGGTTATTAGTTAACTGAAGATAAATTATGAAAAAAAAAGCATTTTCAACTTCATTTAATTTGGTCAGAAACAAGCAGAAATGAGAAGAAATCATAGAAGCAGAAGTTGAAGAAAAAGTCGAAGAAGCAGAAATGAGAAGTTGAAGTAGCAGAAGTCGAAAAAGTCGAAGGAGTAGAAGTAAAAAAAAGTCTAAGTAATGGAAGAAGTCTAAGCAGGAGAAGTTGAAGAAAAAGTGTATGTCGAAGAAGAAGAAGTTGAAAAAGATAAAAAAGCAGAAGTCGAAGAAAAACTCGAAAAAGCCGAAGTTGAAAAAAAGTCAAAGAAAAAATCGAAGAAGCAGAAATAAGAGTCTGTAAAATTATTTAAAAAACCCTTATTCAATAATCACAAACAACTGGAAAAGTCCTGAAAATTCACTATTTAAAAACTACAGAAACTGTCAACAGTGTTATTTTAGTATTTTTGTACTGTTTATTATTACAATTTAAAATAAAATTTTAAATTTGCTTTTCATAAATATATGTATAGTTATTATTATTATTATTTTTTTTTTTTGCTATGTGCTTTTGTCATATTCATTAGGGTTTTATATTATGATCAGTCTTTCCCCCCCAATTTTAGTTTTAACTAGTTAACATTAGTTAATATTTATTTTAGTGGTGGGCCGTTATCGGCGTTAACGTGCTGCGTTAACGTGAGACTCTTATCGTGCGATTAAAAAAATATCGCCGTTAATCTATTCTCAAATTTGGATTGGGAGCTGGGTCTAAACTACGCAAGCTATGATGACTTTTCACCTTGATAGTTTAACGCGGATGTATACCAAAGACTATAAAATATGGTCGCGCGTTTACGTCTCCTCCGCCAAAACACAGACAGGATCGCGTCGTCCTCCATTCATAAAAACCGAATCTACTATAGCGAAATGCCACGTAAATTCATAGTTTTTTGGATTCATAAATCAAATGTTGGTCTGTCACTTAATTCAAATCGCGATATGGACTAGTGTATGTGAAAACTGAAATGCAAAAAGACCGTTTTAATATGAATCCGGTATGTTCCGTTTGCCTAGCTGTATGTATGAATGATGGAGACGAGCTTTTACTACACGCATACTGAAACACACGTGACGCTCCCGCTAATTTTTGGCATTTGCATCTCACATGAACAGATAAACTCAATCTCCCAAACTGCTGTGAGTGTCACTTTTACCGTTTCATTTGAGAAAACTAGCATCATATACTGTATACACAGAAACTTCACGGCAACCTGTCAAAATAAAAGTACGGTGTAACATGAACGTAGAAGTAGTGGAAACGTAGGGGAAACACTGGCTACCATAGATATACATACGTAGATGTATATTTTTATCACACTGTACAACAATAATACTGTTTTTTTTATTACAGTAAGGGCTAAATTTAGGGTTGGGTAGGTGTTGACGTTAAAAAAACACAATCTAATAGGTAGAAAAAATAATTTCATTGTTAGTTAGTTAGTAAACAGTACATCTTATTGAACATAATTTATTTTCATCAACAAATTATCATTGAACAGCTTTATGAGCTTTATGATCCATTCTCAAAGACTTACTTTTAGTCATTATTTGGGTAGCACACATATTCTGAATGCCTTCAGCAGAATTCAAATTAGCCATTTTAATCTAGATTAATTCCAAGATTTAATCTAGATTAATCTAGATTAAAAAAATTAATCTATGCCCACCCCTAATTTATTTACAGTTAGTGCAGTAATTTTAGTGCTAGAACAGACTTATTTCAGTCTTTCATCTAATATTCACATTTTAAGTGGTTTCAGCTTTTCAGTCAACAAAAATGTTTTTTAATAGTTTTAGTTAACGATAATAATGCAGTAATCATTTTAAATGTTCATCAAGTTGACTCTTTTTGTCTAAGTGGGTGGATCGTAGCAAAAGTGGGCTGGTCTTTATGTTGGTTATGCAAAGAAACCAACTAACTTGCTCTTCTGCTCCTGTTCTCGTCTCTCCTGCTCCTCCCTCTCTCTCTGCTCACGGGCCTGACGTCTCTTCTCCGCCAGCACACGGGCCGCCTCCTCAGGATCATTGGTCCCAGCCGTGGGCTTGGCAATCGGAGGGCCAGGCTCAGGAGAGAGCGATCGTGAAGGTGTGGCTACCACATTGGCCGCTTCTGGTGTCGGAGGAGCTGCTGTGATTGGTGCAGAGGGAGTGAGGGGCGTGGCCGGAGCCGACGAGATGGTGATGTCAGGAACATTGGGGGCAGCTAAACAGAAAAAAAAAAACAGGAGAAAAGTCCATCAAGAAGAGTAAAAGCTTACATTTGGTTCACGCATATTAAAGCTGTAAAAGTCCCTGAAAACCATTGAGCCGTCACTCTGATTTATCTGAGAGCAAACGCCTCTCTGCTTCGGTCGTCATGACGATCACACTCACTCTTTGTGTCCTTGGGAGGGTCAGCCTGACGGGGCTCCTTGGTTTCCACGGCGACAGCGGCGACGGCAGGGGGCTGCACGCGGGCGGGAGTCTGAGCCCGTTTAGGCCGGGTCTTGGTGCCAGGAGGAGTCCGGCCTGAAGAGGAGGCCGGTTTGGGGGGCACCGCTGGATTCGGGGAGAGGGGGCGACTCCTGGGCGTCGCAGGTGATGAAGCTCTATTTTTAGCTTTAATATTTGGGCTAAAAAGAGAACAGAATTTAGAACACATCCCAGGATAGACCAAAACAAATTTGGTTTCAACAAATCTGACAAAAAATGTTAATACTTAGTATTTTTACTTGATTTCCATCACATTCTTTTGATAATTTCAATTTAATTTCCTTTTTTCCCCTTTTTTGTTAATTTTGTAAAATTTTGTAATTTATTTATTTTTAACATTACTATTTAGTTTGAATTCATCTGAGTTAAATTTTTTTCATATTTATTGCCAGTTAGTTGCCAAAACATTTCTCATTTTTGTTTAGTTTAGCTTTTTAGTTTAGTTTAGTTTATTTGGGTAATGAAGCTCTGTTTTTAATCTTTGATATTTCAGCTGGTTTCCTAGCAACACTAACAACATTTTATTAAATTTTTTCGCTTTTGTCATTTTTTAATAACTTGTTTTTAAAATGCAAATTTTTAAGTTTTAGTTTTTATTTAATTTTTGTTAAATGAATTTATTTAAAATTAAAATAGTTGATTACAATTCTTTAAAATAATTTTTTATTAAAAATATAAAAATAATATAAAAATCAAGAGAAAAAAGTATGAGGTAACTAAGTATTTTTTTCTAAAATATCTAATATTACAGATATTTGACAGAGCTTCATCACCAAAATAAACTTAACTAAATAAAAAAACTAAGCCAAAATAAACGAAAATGAGAAATGTTGTCTTGGCAATTAACTAAAATAAGTTAAAGTTGAAGCACTAAAATTACTAAATGGCAATACATACCAAAAAACAAACAAACTGAAACTAACATTAATTAAAAATAAATAGTAATATTAAAAATAAATAAATTACAAAATTAATAAAAATGAAAAAAAATGAATATGAAATTAAATTGAAAAATAACCAAAGCACATAACAAAATGAAGGGTTTAAAAAGGTTTTTGAAATGATTTAATATATGCTCTGCAAATTTTTTACAGGTTAAATACTTCAGAGTTGATCATAAACAATTGAATAAATATAAAAAATATAAAAGTAATTTTTAAAAATCAGTTTTGGGTCAAAATGACCTGAGGGACGGATAAGGGGGTTAACGTCAGTTAATATTTAAAATACTTATACATTTATGTAGTTATGATCAACTACGGTTATAAAACTATGGAAACTCTACCAAACAGTGTAATTTTAGTATTTTTATACACTATTATACTCATAATTTTGTTTAATATTTTGAATTAGCTTTATTATATAATTATTTTATTTTATACTTTTTATTATTATTTTTTAATTCGATTACATTTTAATTTCAGTAATTTTGTTATGTGCTTTGGTTAATTTTCACATTTTTTTTGTTAATTTTGTAATTTATTTATTTTTAATATTACTAATAATATTTAGTATTAATTAATGTTAGTTTTAGTTTTTTATTTATTGCTATTTAGTAATTGTAGTGTTTTAACTTAAACTTATTTCAGTTAGTTGTCAAGACATTTCTCATTTTTGTTTAGTTTAGCTTATGTTTTAGTTTATTTTATTTTGGTGAGTAAATTTTTCAGATGGTTTTGTAGTGACACAAAAAATTACTTTGTTACCTCGTATTTTTGTCTTGATTTCCATTTTTATTTAATTTTTTTGTCATTTTGTCATGTGCTTTTGTCATTTAAAAAAAAAAACTTGTTTATATTAATATTCAGGTTTCTAGTTTTTATTTAATTCTTTATTAATTTCCAATGTAGATTTTCAACTAAAATTTTAAATCAAGATTTACTTGGGAATGAAAATAACCTAAGATATTTAGTCTTACTTTCTTGAAAAATGTATCTGTCAGCAGGGTCAGGGTAGACCTATTTTCTCTTCTTTAAAGGATAAACTTTCAATTGTTCAGTATACACTAACTCTAAGATGAATAATAATAATGATGTTTGTCTTAGGAATAATGTGGATTTTGTCACAGCGCTGGAAAATTGGCACCTGTTTAAGAAACTGTGTAAATAAGCAATCAGGCAGGACAAGGATCGGCCATAATAAGAGTACAACCTTAATTCTATAATGGCTAATTAATCACTTTTTCCACAAAGCAACTGAACACAAAGACTTGTAAAAAGCCAACAGCCTGCTAGAAACCCTGCTGAGCTGGATCAGAGCCTCTCTTTGGCTCGTGAGCGCACAGTAATTTAACCTGCTGCAGCTTAAAGTGCATGTGTGTGTGTGTTTGTTTGTGTGTGTGTGAGAGAGAGAGAGAGAGAGAGAGAGAGAGAGAGAGAGAGAGAGAGAGAGAGAGAGAGAGAGAGAGAGAGAGAGAGAGAGAGTCACCTGGCTTCTGTTTTTGTTCTGGTTATGGAGTGGGACTGTCTCTTCTTCTCCACTTTTTCTTTTGACAGAGCACTCTTCTCCTTTTCGTTCTCTCGCTCTTTGTCTTTCTTTTCTTTCTTCTTCTTCTCAAACTAGAAGTGAACAAAGTGATGGGTCAAATCATGACAAACAGGAGTTTATTAAAACCATATTTTTTAACATAATAGACATTAAAAAAATCCAACCACAAGCTTTTGAATGGTAGTGCATATTATCATTTGTATATGAATAATTCTGCATTTGTGAGTGAGATGTTGTGTCTATGCATTTACCGGTGTAGAGTTGCGTCTCTGCTGGCGTTGTGTGATGTCAGGTGTGCTGGCCGAGACCCTCCAGCGTTCAGCGCTGTGCCGGTGAGGATGATGATGGGAGCAGGGCGTCAGAGGAGATACAGACGCAGAGCGGGAACACTGATCTGAGATCAGACAGAGACATGTTTAGAGACACTCGTTGATGTTCAAAAGACTTTTTATATGTTTCTGAAGAAGAAGTCTCTAAAGGTTGCATTTATTAGATCAAAAATACCATAAAAATACAGTATTGTGAAATATTATTACTATTTTAAATAGCAGTTTTCTAATTTTACACATTTTAAAATGCAATTTATTATTATTATCAGTGTTGAAAAAAAATCTTACTAACCCCAAACTTTTGAACAGCAGTCTTCTAGTAAACTACAATATTTTCAGTATACAGTATTTATAATGTGAACATTATGTAAAATTTCTATAAGCATTAAATGATTCTGAAATATGGAGTATAAAAAGCCCCTTGAACAGGGTATAATATATTCCAATCTAATACATGAATTATGTTTTTTTTTTTTTATCATTCTTGACTTATAAACAGCCAAAAGTCAAGGCCTTTATGATTTTTTACACAAAATTGAATAAAAAATGCAAAATAACCATATTTATTTCTAAAATAGTAACTTGACATTATTATTACTTTTGACAGTACTAGTCAGTTTTTGGACAGTAAGATTTTTTTTCTCTTCTGCTCACCAAGCCTGCATTTATTTGATTTAAAGTACAGCAAAAACAGTACAATTTTGAAATATTTTTACCATGTAAAATAAGAGTTTTCTATTTGAATATATTTTAAAATATAACTTATTCATGCGATTTAAAAGCTGAATTTTTAGCATTGTTACTCCAGTCACATGTTCCTTAAGAAATCATTCAAATATTCTCATTTGCTGCTTAAAAACATTTATTATTATTATTATTATGTTGAAAACTGCTGAGTAGGATTTTTTCAGGTTTCTTTGCTAAATAGAACATTCAGAAGAACAGCATTTATCTAAAAGTAGAAATCTTTTGTAACATTATAAATGTATTTATCACTTTTAAACAATTGAAAGCATCCTTGCTAAATAAAAGTATTATTTCTATCATTACTTTTGCCCAAAAAAAAAGATTTCTGAAGGATCGTGTGACACTGAAGCTTTTGAAACACAGGCATAAATTACATTTTAAAATATATATTTAAATAGAAAGCAGTTATTTTAAATAGTAAAAATATTTCAGTGTTTTTGCTGTACTTTGGATCAAATAATGCAGGCTTGGAGAGCAGAAGAGACTTCTTTTAAAAACATTACAAATTTTAATGTAAAAGCGCATGTGTGACCCTGGACCACAAAATCATAAATTGAGATTTTTACATCTGAAAGATTGTTCGAGACAACTATTTGAAAATCTGGAATCTGAGGGTGCAAAAAAAAAAAAAAAAAAAAAAAAATCTATAGTTGCCCAAATGAAGTTCTTAGCAATGCAGATTTATTAATCAAACAGTCAATTTCATCAAATAAAAACAGTACAAACTAAGTGCAAATAAAAAAATAGACAATGTCTGAGAATTAGAATGGCTTCATGTTAAACTGAGGCTAATAAAATGTACATAAACTAGACAGAAATTATTTTTTTTACTAGTTTTATTTCAGCAGACAAGATTAACTGCTTGTTTTCTCTCAGTGTGGTCTGTTTATGGTGTGTGTTTAACTCATTACATGGGTGTGCATGTACTATGTGGTGAGCATAACCATTACCTCAAGCTCCTGACATGTTAAATGCATGTGATGTGTAACTCACGGGGGTCGCTGCTGTTCTGAAGGGTGGCGACGCTTCGGCTGCGAGCCAGAAAGGAAAGGGTGGGTGTCATCAACCTCTCCACGATGCGGCTCTCCCACGGACTCAGACGCAAGCTGCGGGCTGACACAAGAGGGCGCTGTTAGCATCAACACATGTGGACACATACCGCAGGTCACTCTACAAAGGGCCAAAACAAGTGTTCATCCAATCGTCTAGCTGTAACATCCAGTAATAGGGTGTCTGACCAATCAAAGCGGCCATTACTGGAAGCCGAATCCTCTGGCCCTTCGTTGAGTGAACACTGACAGCGATTTCACCATCTAAACATATTTCTAATCCAAATTTAGCGACTGCTGTACTTATTTGCACACACATTCACACACTTTATTTGCTTATTGTCTCATTGTAACTTCAAGGAGGTTGAAGTTTCACTTTAATTAGTGACCTTAACCAGTAGAATTACTCATGCTGGTTAAACCAAGAATGCAGTAACTAAAGTATGTTAGACTTTGATGCTTTATTGCTCAAAGTTTGCTCTTTTTTAAGCTAATCTGTTATGTTTCATTTAAGAATATTTCTCTTTAACTTTTTGTGAGAACTAAAAAATAGACACAAATGAGTCAATCACTAACATATGTGATCCTGGACCACAAAACCAGTCGTAAGGGTCGATTTTTTAAAATTGAGATTTATACATCATCAGGAAGTTGAATAAGCTTTGCATTGCTGTATTGTTTGTTAGGATAGGGCAATCTGAATCTGAGGGTGTAAAAAAAATCTGAAGTTCTTAGCAATGCATATTACTAATCAAAAATTAAGTTTTGATATATTTAGGGTAGGTACAAAATATCTTCATGGAACATGATCTTTACTTATATCCTAATCATTTTGGCATTAAAGAAAAATCTATAATTTTGACCCATAAAATGTATTTTTGGCTATTGCTACAAATATACCCCTGCTACTTAAGATTGATTTTGTGGTCCAGGGTCACATGCTCTCATTAAAAAGTTTGGGGTCAGTAAGAAATTAAGCACTATCTTTAAGACAACTTACAAATATTAATCAGTTTTTAAATGCCAACACTAATAACAATCAGAAATGTTTAGAATGATTTCTAAAGGTGACACTAAAGACTGGAGTATTGATGCTGAAAATTCAGCTTTGCATCACATGAATAAATTCCATTTTAAAATACATTCGAATAGAAACCAGTTATTTTGAATTCTAATATAATTTCATAATTTTACTGTTTGTACTGTTTTTGTTATCAAATAAATTCAGTCCTGATGAGCATAAAAGACTTTTTTCAAAAGCATTTAAAGCTGACCCCAAACTTCTAAAGGGTGGTGTAGATGCCAAAAAAAACCAAAAGACAACTTTGAGTTCATACTGAGATCTTTTGATTGTAGGCTTTAGTATTCTTGGCAAGTTTGACCATGGTTTGAGACTTCATTGAGATCTCTAGGGGAGACAAATCTGAGAAACCCCTTTTGCTTCTGGAGAAACTTGATTTCAATAATACATTTTCTTTCCTGAATGATATAACCACATGTCGAGACAAACATCACTCTAATGTGAGAATAGTTCATGGGTTCAACAGCAGGATAAAACTGGTTTTGTTCTGGGTATTATGGAATGCTGCTGTGTTAATAATCTGAGAAAGCACATTAAAATGATATGTGCACTGTCACACAGATGACTGAATGACAGCTCTCTACAGACATGAGAAAAACAAGTGATGTGACGAAGAAATGAATCTGTGGTCTTGTTTTCTCCCACGCTCCTTTGCTGCAAACACACACATTTTTCCACTCAGGCACAAACAGGCAGAAAACACTCTGAATGTCATATTAGCAATCAAGTAACATTGAAACGATACTGTTTACAAAAACGGACCCTTGTTCTCAATGTGCCAACAAGGTGGTGCTCCGATCTGACACTTCAGCAACACGAGAAAATTTACAACACTTCGTGACGGCTGGTCACTGGCTGTTGCTAGGCAACAGCTGCTTTTTTTTCTCCCCCACTGCGGCAAATTGTGCTGTTGCCTGAACTACTGTAACAGAAGGTTTGATCACGATCTAGGATATAAAGTCTTGCTTATAAACCATCTTCATTCTATATGTTCTAAAAACACATATTTCCAGAAGCTAGCTGCAAATATATACCTCAAACCATATAAGACTACAGCTAAAATATGCTTAACCCAAATATTATGTGTTATATCTCAGAGGAAAAAGTGCATTCTGAGATGAGCGGTCATCTCTAATGACAGGGAAATAAGTACAGACCATGAGCTCCGAGGATACCATGCGGTGCACAATCCTATTATTATGTTGATTTATACACATCTGCATAGCCATGGTTTTGCTGACTTATCATTGGTATGTTCTGCTGCATGTGGATGTCAGCATTCAAGAAAACCCATTATATCCATGGACAAGAACTTAAAATAAGGCTATGTTCAGAATAACTAGCATACTTATAGTATTTCTCCAGGTTCTATGCATACTGTGCATAGTGTGTAAATTATGCATATTAAGCATCAAGATAGGACATTAACTCTTGCTGTGTAGGGTATATTAGAGAATACTGATCAAACTGATCTTACATTTTAAATATGATAAATGTTATGTTTCTGAACCATTGTCTTTAATTTGACAGACAAGAATGGATTAAAATGTGTAAAATAACTGTTTTTATTTCCAATGACTAGACACCACTTGGATAAATAAACATGTACTGATAAAAATATAGCATGGTAATGTGTGCTATAATACTAAAATATTCTGGCAGTGTTTTTGATTTTGTTTTTTGCATGTGTAATTTTTTGTTTGTTTTTGTACATAAACTACTGGTCAAAAGTTTTTTCACATTTTTTTGGATGAAATTAATACATTTATTCAGCAAGGATGCATTAAACCGATCAAAAGTGATAGTAAAGACATTTCTAATTTGACATAATAATAATTCCAAATACTTTCTGCTCCTTTTAAATTTCTTTTCATCAAGAAAACCTGAAATATATATATATCACAGAAATAAATAAAAATTTTAAATCAATTAAAATGAAAAAAAAAAAAAAAAAAAAAAAAAATATATATATATATATATATATATTTATTTTAAATTGCAATAATATTTTACAATAATACTGTTTCATAGTAATCTTAATCAAATAAATGCAGCCTTGGTGAGCATAAGTTATTTTGAAAGCATTTTAAATAAATTATACCAAGCCTAAAATACAGCAAAAACAGTACAATTTTGAAATATTTTTACAATTTAAAATAACAGTTTTCTGTTTGAATATATTTTAAAATGTAATTTATTCCTGTGATTTCAAAGCTGAATTTTAAGAATCATTACTTCAGTCACATGATCCTTCAGAAATTATTCTAATATTCTGATTTGCTGCTCCAAAAACTTTATTATTATTATTATTATTATTATTATTATTATGTTGAAAGTAGAATTTTTCAGGTTTCTTTGATGAATAGAAAGTTCAGAAGAACAGCATTTATCTGAAATATAAATATTTTGTAAAATTATAATTGTCAATGAAAAACTGAAAATATAGCTTTGATCACAGGAATACATTACATTTTAAATATATTAAAAATGAAAACAGTTATTTTAAATAGGCTAGTAAAAATACCAAATAAATGCAGGCTTTGTGAGCATATGAGAATTCTTTAAAACACATTAAAATCTTACTGTGCCAAAACTTTTGACTGGTAATCTATGTGTGTATATATATAAAGACATGTTAAAATCACCAGAAGCTGTTAAGTTAATAAATTTTGTTACATTTTCATCCTTAGAATACAGTTTATAATGAGCAATATACAGATATACAGTCAGCACTCAGAAGTATGCAAGATTTCATTCTGAACACAGCCAGATAGATTTCTCAACATCACTTATTCAAATTAATTGATCAACCAATTAAAATGATTAAGATCACATTAAAGCAGCATTATCAGTCCATTGTTTTATCACTGATCAACAATCAGCCTTTCAAATCACACACTTCAGATAAAAACCAACCACCAGCACCACGACCCACACCAAAGACTGAAAGTGATGATGGGAACACAAAAAGAAAAAAGAAATTGAAATAAAAATAGATATTTCCACCACTGGACCACAGATAAATAATCATCACAGACTATGATGCAACAATGTATGCACTGATCAAAAAGTGCACAGAAAAAGAGATTACCCACGATGCAACACAAGAACGAGGGGGTTGTGGGGTGGGGAAGTGAATAAGAAAAGGTGTGAGAATGACCATCGATCACCAGGCACAGGCACAGGCAAGCAGGCCACCAGAAATGAGCAAATCAAAAGTAGTTGATGAGAAACACAACTGAAGAACCAAAAACCAGACGAGGGAGGGATTTTTGGAGGTGAAACGCGGGAGCCGCTCCGTTCTTACTTCTGCAGGGCGAGTTCCAGAGCGTGGCCGAGGACTTGGACAGCCTGTTGTTAATCACAGGCTCCGTCTGCCGCGGCAGGTTGACCGTGGAGGCCGAGCATCTGCCTGCAGAGCGCAACACAGAGAGCAGAGCGTTCATACCGACCCCGTGAGCGACGGTGGAGGGAGGGAGCGCGATACTGGCTTTCCCGAAGGAAGGGTCATGCAGACTTTCAGAGGGAGAGCTGGAGGAGGCGGGTCACTCTTACATCAACTTGTGATCATGTAAGATGATCGTACATTTAAGATGTACATTCAAATCCATTGACACCATTTTTATATGATGACTATCTTTTAAAGGTACAGTACATGAATGCTGACCAAAACACTACCATTCAAAAATTTGGGGGTTGGTAAACGCTTACCAAGACTGCATTTATTTAATCAAAAATACAGTAAAAACTGTACAATTTTGAAATATTATTACAATTTAAAGAACAGTTTTCTATTTGAATACTTTTTAAAATATAATTTTTTTGTGCAATGCAAAGCTGAATTATCAGCATCATTACTCCAGTCTTCAGTGTCACATGAAGATATTATTGTAACATGCTGATTTGCTGCTCAAGAATTATTATTACTATTATCAACGTTGCTCTGCCTAATATTAGTGGAAACTTAAATTTTGTGTACACATCTTTACTGCTATTTTTTATCAATTTAATGCATCCTTGCTAAATAAAAGTATAAATTTCTCAAAAAAAAATAAAAAAAATAATAAGGTTTCTGACCCCGAAAATTTGAATGGTATTGAATATTTAGACATCTACATAAATCAGCACTATCCTACTGAAAAGACCAGCATTATCTTCAGCATGTGTTGTGTTAATGATGATGGTTTCTAGCATGGCATGGCTTCTTAACCAGCTTAACCATAAAAACCAGCACACTAAACTTTTATACTGGTCTGATATCTGGTCTTTTCAACAGGGTAGAACTGTACAAAGTGATCCAACATGACATCACTTCCTGTAACACACTGGTCACTGCAGACACATTATCATATAAAAGAACAGACTTTTTGTCTTTATGTTATAATCAATGTCATATAGTAGACACATCAACGCCCATCACTGATAGTTCACCCAAAAATAAAAATTCTGTTATCGTATAAAACCTGTATGACTTACTTTCTTCCGTGTACCATAAAACAATTGTTTGGAGAAACGTCTCAGTGTACTTTTGTCCATACAATGAAAGTCAATGGTCACCAGAATACATGATTGCAGAATTTTCGCTTTTGGGTGGACTTTTTCCTTTTAAAATCCCATATATTTTAAGCTCTTTGGTCAAATAATATAGAAAACAAATCACACCTTAACAAGAGAAACAGTTGAAGTCAAAAGTTTACATACACCTTGCAGAATCTGCAAAATTTTCATTGTTTTAGAAAAATGAGAGGGATCATACAAAATGCTTGTTATTTTTTATTTAGTACTGACCTAGTGATAGTTTAGTGATAGCTGTTGATAATGAGTGCCTTGTTTGTCCTGAACAGTTAAACTGCATTTTTGTATTATATATATTTAGGCAAAATAAAATAAAAATTACACATTTTTATTCTGTTCAAAAGTTTTCACCCCCGGCTCTTAATGCATCGTGTTTCCTTCTGGAGCATCAGTGAGCGTTTGAACCTTCTGTAATAGTTGCATATGAGTCCCTCAGTTGTCCTCAGTGTGAAAAGATGGATCTCAAAATCATACAGTCATTGTTGGAAAGGGTTCAAATACACAAACATGCTGGAAAACCAAAGAATCTTTGGGACCTGAAGGACTTTTCTGAAGAGATCAGCAAGCAGTTTAACTGTTTAGGACAAACAAGGGACTAATGAACAACTATCACTAAAAAAACAAACAAAAAAAAAACAGCTGTGGATCATTCAGGTAACAACACAGTATTAAGAATCAAGTGTATGTAAACTTTTGAACAGTGTCATTTTTCTAAACTCCACTATTATTTTCTTTTGTGGACTATATGTAAACATATTTTATGTCTTATTCATCTTATTCAGGTTAGTACTAAATAAAAAATTATGTATGCATTAATGCATTTTGTATGATCCCTCTTATTTTGGTAAAACAACTAACATTTTGCAGTTTCTACAAGGTGTGTGTAAACTTTTGACTTCAACTGTATTATCACAGTCCTCTACCTACATATACCCAGCACAGCTACTACAACACCAGACAAAAACAATTTGATTTTAAATGGTTTTAAAGAATAAGAAACATACAAAAACCAAATCAAACAAAAATAAAGCATATAAATGATGTTGATGCCAATGATTAGCTAGTTTTGTGGTGGCGAAACCATCATACGATGGTTTTCTTCCCTTACGCTTGATGTCAAGATGAACTTAAAGCGGGCCAACAAAATCATAACCAGAGGATGACACCTATTAACCATCCACAGAAATAAAATATCCGCTTTAAAGACAAACTGACTGCTTAAACTCATCCATATGGACACAGAACAAACACTGCTGAAGTCAAATACATAAGACATTCGTTTCCAAGTTTATATCAGATTCTATTTAAGTTCCTGAGCATAGTTCTAGAAGGTAAAGATAAGTCTAGAGCTTATTTTAAAGTTGTATGTGGCTGTAAAGATTGATTAATGACACTTACTTTCTCTGCGGGAAGTCTGGTTCAAGCCGCCAGCCCATGACCACCTCTGCTGACGGATCTCAGCCCACGTTTTTTTGGTTGACCTCTTTATGGCAGATTCATACCTCTCCTGCAGAGAAAAAGATGATCAAAAAACCACTTGTGGTTCATTTTCCATCCTAATAAGATTCTGAATCACTTACATACTGTACCTGGTGCAGGAATTAATTTGAAGTTCATCAAATTTTAACTATACGCATAATTAATTTGACAACTAGATTCACACCAAGGTTTGCGGTCAGTTAGATTTTATGTTTTCGAAGTCTCTCTTTTGTAAGTCTCGCCAAGTCTCCAATTATTTCCCGAAAAATACATATTACAAAATGCCTGTTTTCTATTTAAATATATTCCCGCCCATCAAAGCAAATTTTCAGCATCATTACTCCAGTTTTAAGTGTCACATGATCCTTCAGAAAACTTTGCTGAGTTGCTGTTCAAGAAACATTGGATCCTTGCTGAATATAATTACTTTCTTAAGCAAAAAAAATCTTACTGACCACAAACTTTTGAATGGATATTGTGAATTTTGTATGAATATTGTTTCACAATTTGAAACTTATATGCTTTTTTTTTTTTTTAAATATTTAAATAAATTATTTATACATCGAAGCAGTATAAGTAGTAAATAAAATAAAAAAAAGATATTTAGGCAAAATAAGAAAAATGTATACATCTTCATTCCATTCAAACGTTTTCACCCAGAAGGTTCATATGCTCACTGATGCTCCAGAAGAAAAGCATTAAGAGCCGGTCTTAATGCTTTTCTTCTGGAGCATCAGTGAGCATTTGAACCTTCTGTAATAGTTGTGAATTTTGTATGAATATTGTTTCACAATTTGAAACTTATATGCTTTTTTAACTTGAAAATTATTTATACATCGAATCTTTATAATATACAGACCTTTCTTCGATATTTTGTCATGCTCAGAGTATTTGGTATTAGCCTAAATAAAATAAAATTAATACCATAAGGCAGTGTCGATGGTAACATATTAAACTGTAAAATGTCTGTAAAAAGCAATGTTTACAGTTCAGATACAGGTTTTCACAAAAACAAAGAAGTTTTTTTAATTATGTCAAAAGTATGAATTAATATATTATATATATTTTTTTATATTAAATAAAAAATGGAAATGCAAATTTGTTTGCCAGCAGGTGGCGCTTTCGGAACAGCAGAAATATATTGGTTTACTTGGTAACTGCAAATTTAAGACCTCTTGAAATCATAATTAAGACTTTCTTGTACCATTTAATACTTTTTTATGGCCTTAAATTTGATACAACTACAATTAATTAACAGTTTGTTTGCAACTAGTAGCACACGGTGTCTCCATACCTTGTTCTTCTCTAGTTTCTGTCTCTGTTTTTCCTCCAGTAGAGCTCTTCGTTTCTCCGCCTTCAGTCGCTGTTCCTCTAACTTCCTTCTGCGGTCCTCCAACTGGCTCTCGCGTAGACGCCGTGCCTTCTCCTCCTTCTCCAACCACTGAGCTTTCTTGGCCGCTGAAAGGAACAGAAAGGAGTTTTTGAGTGATGCTGCCTACTCTTTCTTTTGACATTTTCTGTTCTCAATTACATTTCATCCGAAAGAGTCGTTCAACCAGAAATGAAAATTTGCTGAAATTTTCTCACCCTCAGGCCATCCAGGATGTAGATGAGTTTGTTTCTTTATCAGAACAGATTTGGAAAAATTCTGGCATACTTTTTTAAGTCTCTTGGACTGTTTTGGCTTGTAAACAAAGTTTGATGTGTGCATTTTATTCTCCTGATTCAGATTTAACAACTTGAGAAAGCAATATTATGGATAGTGGACTCAATATTTTATTTTGGTCTTAATGATGGATTTGTTTTTTACAAACACACAGCTTTCTGCTTTAAGAGATGTTCGACTGAAGTCATGTGGATTATTGTGATGTTTTTATTAGCTGTTTGGACTCTTATTTTAATGGCACCCATTCAATGCAGAGGATCCATTAGTGAGCAAGTGATGCAATGATACATTTCTTCAAATGTGCTCCCATCAAAAAACAAACTTATCTACATCTTGGATGACACGGGGGTGAGTAAAATCTTCAGCAAATTTTCATTTTTTACTTTTTTACTGTTTGTCTAAGTGTCTTTCCCTCATATGTTACTCTTAAAATTCCTCAGGAGAAATAAAAATAGACACAAATAAGATTATAAACAACTTTGACTTTTGATTTCAGACTCTGGTCTGAGCAAATCTGAGTATATTCAAAGGCATTGAGATGTTTTCTGAAAACCCGAGACACATGTGAGGTCTTTTTCTCATAAGAAAAATCTGAAAAGCAGGAAGCTTCAGCAAAAGTCTCAATTTAGCAAAAAACTCATTACTATCTGACAGAAATAAATGGAATATTCAAAATATCTTACATGTGAATTTCCTGTCTTTAATCAGAACTGATTGTTTCACGTTCATTAAACATTAATAATTGCAATCACAACCGTTGATTTACTTCCACTGAGAACTGAATTTGTATATTTATAAAAATTCAGTGCTTGAGGGAAACTGCTAATAAAACAGCATTTTTCTCTCATGTGGGTTCAGTCGTTTCACTTCAAAAACAATTAAAAACCAATCAAAGCTCTTTTATTTTAAACCCCAAGCAAGCTGTGCGGCAGCTGGATGCATTCTGCTCACAGGCCCGGTTTAAGGAACACACGAGACATCACACTGTGGAATTTCCTGTTTTTCAGTCCCTCAACCATAACTAAGTCTACACACACACAACAGTCCAGATGGGATTTGAGTTGAGGAATACAAACACAGAGGAACTGCTCCCATTCACAACATTGCTTTAGATCCATGTGGGGCGACCCAGTGTATTTACTTTACCCCGTTTCATTTCAAAGGCACATCCGCTTTATACCACAGGAAATGCAGTGACTCAATAATGAGATGAGCTGTGACTGTTTGAGAAGCACTTAAGTTTACTGAATACAAACCAGGCGAAAAATCTGAACAGAAAAAAGGGCCTGCATTGTGTCCAGTTAAGTAAACAGACCAGCTAAGTAATGCCATTTATTTATATGGCAATATACAGTTGAGGTCAAAAGTTTACATACACCTTGTTGTTACCTGAATGATACAGAGCTGTTTTTTTTTTTAGTGATAGTTGTTCATGAGTCCCTTGTTTGTCCTTAACAGTTAAATTGCCAGCTGTACTTCAGAAAAATCCTTAAGGTCCTACAAATTCCTTGGTTTTTCAGCATTTGTGTGTATTTGAACCCTTTCCAACAATGACTGAGGGGTGAAAACTTTTGAACAGAATGAAGATGTGTACGTTTTTCTTATTTTGCCTAAACATTGTATGTTTTTTTCATTTAGTACTGCCCTTCAGAAGTTACAGAAGATACTCCTAGAAGACAAAATAAGTAAAATTCACCCTGACCTTTAAATTCAAAAGTTTTCACCCCCAGCTCCTAATGCATCGTTTCCTTCTGCAGCATCAGTGAGCATTTGAACCTTCTGTAATAGTTGCATATGAGTCCCTCAGTTGTCCTTAGTGTGAAAAAGATGGATCTCAAAAATCACACAGTGGATTTAATTAAAAAATTCATAAAGAATTTGTGGGACCTGAAGGATTTTTCTAAAGAACAGCGTGCAGTTTAACTGTTCAGTTTATCACTAAAGAAAAAAAAAACACAGCTGTGTATCAATCAGGTAACAACATAGTATTAAGAATCAAGTGTATGTAAACTTTTGAACAGGGTCATAAATTCAACTATTATTTCCCCTTTTGGATGTATATGTGAACGTCTTTTATGTGAAATATCTAATTCTGGTCAGTACAAAATAAAAAATAACATACATTTTTATGATCCCTCTTATTTTGGCAAAATAATTAACATTTTGCAGATTCTGCAAGGTGTATGTAAACTTTTGACCTCAACTGTATATTTATATATATTCACATTGCTTTTATATAGTTCTTCACTACATAAAAATACTGCAAAATGTCAGTTGCATAAAAATTACTTTTAGCATTAACTTAAATAGTCTCTTATGTTGCCTAATTATGTTGTGTTATACTATATAGCTTTATAAAATATTACAAAATTTCAGATTTATCACTTTAACATTAACTTAAATCATATATAGACTGTTAAAAACTGTGTAGCAGAGTTGTAGTCTGTGCACTAAATATTGTGTAATTCTGACTTTCTCTTAATCCAATTACATAAAACCCTTCAATCCTTAATAAATTATATAACAATTCTGTTTTATATCCTTCAAAGTAAGATGATCTCAGCCTTTCTCACTTTAAACCACTGGGTCTCAGCTTCAGTGAACCGCTTCTGAGCTAAACAGCACTTGCTAATCCTATTAGTTTCATACAATATGCTATATGACAGTGCGACTGCGCTGAAAAACTGATTTTATTCTCCACGCAATTCAGCGAAGCAGCAATCCGGCATTACAACGCCTGCTTCGTTCTAACAGCTAAGCCAGGTTTAGGTCTTTGTATGCACAGCATTTGTCAAGATATTTGGTCTCAAGCTACAATAAACCCTTTATGTAAAGTCTGCTCCTGACTTGTCGAACTGATAAACAGCTGGACAGCCAGAAACTATGGTTTATCTGCGTCTGTACAGCTGAAAGTAAGCTGATAGCCAAGCAGGCTAATCATGCTAATGGCAAACGTAATTACAGCTAATCTGAGAGAGAGAGGCATGGATAAATGAACTGTAATGATGGCACGTTTTTCACTCCGTGCCTGCAGGGAACTATCAGATAGTTAAAAGTAGAGAATATGAGACACATGCATTGATTTATGAAGTCTGGTGCACATGGAAATGATAAAATATGCATGTATTTTATGATCATTTGTCCAATGGAACGGCCTGTTTTTTATGTAGTACTGCAAAAGCTGTTAAAAAACATTTTTTTTTAATTTACTTGTATTATATATACATTACCAGTCAAATGTTTTTGAACAGTAAGATTTGTAATGTTTTTTTTTAAGAATTAAATTGTATTTGTAAATTGTAAAAATACAACAAAAGCAGTAATATTGTGAAAAAATTTTTACTATTTAAAATAACTGCTTTCTATTTGAATATATTTTAAAATGTTAATACATTTTTGAGCAGCAAATCAGAATATTAGAATGATTTCTGAAGGATCATGTGACATTTAAGACTGGAGTACTGATGCCAAAAATTCAGCTTTGAAATCACAGGAATAAATTACATTTTAAAATCT
Organism: Garra rufa; assembly: GCF_049309525.1. Lineage (NCBI taxonomy): Eukaryota > Metazoa > Chordata > Actinopteri > Cypriniformes > Cyprinidae > Garra > Garra rufa. The sequence continues at coordinate 33,957,230 of NC_133377.1, forward strand.
ATTTAAATAGAAAACAGTTGTTTTAAATAGTAAAAATATATCAAATTTTTACCGTTTTTGCTGTACTTTGAATGCAGGCTTGGTGAGCAGGAGAGACTTCTTTAAAAACATTAAAAATCTTACTGATCAAAAACTTTTGACTGATAGTGTTTTATATATAACTAATATAAAATAACACTTCTTAAAAATTATGATTTATGAAATTGTGGACAAACAAGTACTAAATCAAACTGGACACAACCAAAGGAGAAAAACAAAAGGACTCAAAGATCACAGGACATTAAAATAATTGGAAACGCTCCACTTAATCAAATTATTGATCGCGTGACGTATCTTACCTTGCTCCTGGGTTCGCTGATCTGCAGCGGTAAACACAAATCACAAGCACATCTGTCAGTCACGTCAGTTTGTACCTTAGATGTTGCTGTCTTCACAGAAATGTGTCTCACTGAACATCATTAGAGACCAGTTGGCCTTGTATTGCAGTTAAAGTTTGATCAGCTAATTACACATGAGAATAGTATATAATTGGGTTAATTATTATTTGGCCTCACGCTGACTCTGTAGTCCCACTAGCTTTATCTGTATATATATTTATATTCAGTCGCTACTAGATAAATGTTTTGTGTGGCATAAGCATATCATTAGCTCTACAGGGCTGAATGTGTCCCGGGACAAAAGCTGTGTTTATCAAGTCTCACCCAAATATTTGGCCCGCTCCTCTCGCCGCTTTTTGGCTTGTTTCTGCCGTTGCTCTGAACTCATCCCATCTGTTGAGGAAGAAGCAGACAATGCTTTAAAATGTGCTTTTCATACCCTTTAAATTACACTGAAATTAACATTGACATAAGTAAGTAATTTGCAAATTAAATACCATGCAAAAGTAAAAACCATCATTTTAGTAGTTGATAGCAATACCACTGACATCCCGCAAAAAAAAAAGTGAAATATAAATATAAAAATTAACAAAAGCAATAGCATAAAAATAAAATTTAACATAGAATAAAATACTGATTAAGTAATGTAATGTAAAGTGTTGTTTTGAAAGCATTTAGTAAAAAATAAAAAAGTTAAATTAAATATTATACACACACGTATTTTGAAAAATACTTACTATTATTACTATATTATTTTTAACTTTCTGAATGTTTTCTAGTTTTCTGAATAAAATAATAAATATTAAAATATTGCATAAATAAAAATAAAAATCACAAGTAATAAAACAAAAACTAATTTATTTAAAAAGAAACATAATATATTTAAAATTATAAAATAATAAATATTAAAATTATAAACATAATAAAATATAATTATATATAAATATAATTTGTATAATAATAATCTAATATTATTAAATAACTTAATATAATATAATAATTAAATAATAAAAATAATTAAATAATTTACTACATATTATTATTTTTCTTACATATATTAGATATAAATACAACAATCAAACCAAAATCAATACAATAAAACAAAAAAAGATAGATAGATAGATAGAATTTAAAATAAAATAATGAATATAAAAATTATAAATATAATTATATAATAATATATCTCTTAATAAATAGTATAATATTATTTAATAACTTAATATAATACAATAATTAAATAATCAATCAAAACAAAATAAATTCAATAAAAATAAAATATAGATGATAGATAGAATTTAAAATAAGATAATATATATAAAAATTATAAATAAAATAAAATATAATTATATAATAATATATATATTATAATAAATGATATAATATTATTTAATAACTTAATATAATACAATAATTAAATAATACAAATTAGAATAATTAAATAATTTACTACATATTATTATTTTTATTACATTATATATTACTATTTATTATATATTATTTATACATTTACTTTAAATTTATATTATATACAAATACATGCAATCAAACCAAAATTAATACAATAAAAATAAAAAGGATGATAGATAGATAGAAAGTGTAAAAATAAAATAATAAATATTTTTAAGAAATTTCATAAATATGATAAAATATTATAATTATATAATAATATAATTTGTATAATAAGTAATATAATATTATTAAATAACTTTATATAATATAATAATTAAATAATGAAAAAAAAATACTACACTTTTTATTACATATATTAGATATAAATAAACAATCCAACCAAAATAATTTAAAAAAACGTCTATTTGAAAATTAGCTTTAACGTTTTCGAAGATGTGAGCTCCAAGGCTTCAGCGGCCATTCAGCGCTCATGAACCCGCCAAGAGAAATGCTTTTTAATCTGATGAGCCCTGGCTGACATGGTAGGTAAGACATATGCTGAGTAATTCGTCTCTCAAGCTCTTCTTCTCCTTCATTTCTCTTTCCTGACAAATTAGAGGCTTGTAACTGACATTTTCCATTTTCTTCTCGGTCTCAGGAGTATATTGATTCAATCAAGATAAGTGTGACTCCAGCTCTTTAACCGCAAAGGTGCTTTAACCCAGGAAATCTGGTGAGTCAGATATTATTCTGATCACACAGTCACATGTAAAGGATGCTCATTGAATTAAGACTCATGCATCAGTGTTTCATCCCTCCGTTCCTCTCGTTATGCGTGTCCTCCTTGTAATGCAATATACATGCAATGTTTTCCCAGCGAATCAAACTGTTGCCATGGCAACCGGTCTACCCCGCGCCCACCATCAAAAGGACTCGACTAAGCCTTATACACTCGAGACTGTTCGAGAACACTCAGCAAACCTTCCTCAAACACACACACAGCCCAAGGTTTGCTCGCTGCTTTGATGCACGGCCATGCCGGGATTCAGTGTCTCGCCCTCTTCAAGAACAATAACTTGGCTTGCTGCCATAAATGTCTGATTAGGACAAATTTACAAAAGGGTCTTTTTAAAGTCAGTCCAATGACACGGATGTTCAGGTCTACAATCCTGAAAGTATGGATTCATCTTTTTTCTTTTCGTACAAGTTTTGGTGCATTTTTCAAATAGTGACTTTACATCTGAAACTGTATTTTTACATTTTCAAGAGAGATTTTACATACATGTACATAAACCATTCATTTAGTTGATTGCATGTGAAAAAAGCAACTATCACTTTAAAAATACTTTTTATTCATTTTAATATACATCAAAATTGACATTAAAAATGTCAGCATTTTAGTAACTGATATACCCATTACTAGTCAAATTTGGGGAAACTTAAAGTTTAAATAAACATTAAATATGAATACATGTATGAAAAGTAATGGAATAAAACAAAATACTAGTGATAGAACAAAAATAAATAGATTTAAAAATTTAAAAAATATTGTATAAATATGATAAAATATTATAATTATATAATAATATAATACGTATAATAAATAATATAATAATATTAAATAACTTGATATAATATGTGATCATTTTATCGCATATATTAGACATAAATACAAGCAATCATGCCAAAATAAATACAATAAAAATAAAAACAATGATAGATATATAGATGATATATAGATAGACAGATGCAAGCAATGAAACAAAATTAATGTAATTAAATAATAATAACAATAATATTTTAGTTAAAAACATGAATAACATTTTAATAAAACTAATTACTAGTAATAGAATGAAAATAAATGAATACAAATGAATTTGGGAAAACTCACTTGTTTATTTAATATGTTAAATATAAATATATGTATTAAAAGTAATACAATAAAACAAATTACTAGAGATACAAAGATAAAGCTGAAAATATTGTATAAAGTTGATAAAATCTTATAATTACATATAATATAATCTGTATAATAAATAATACAATATTCTTAAATAACTTAATATAATTATAATAAAATAAAAATAATAACAATTTACTACATATTATTTTTTATTACATATATTAGAGATAAATACAAACAATCAAGCCAAAATAAAAAATAGATAGATAGATAGATATTACACATATTTGATAAATATGATAAAATATTATAATATAATTTGTATAATAATATTAAATCACTAAATGTAATATAATATGCTATAATTACATATGATATATAATATAATATGATCATTTTATTACATATATTAGACATAAATACTAGCAATCGAACCAAAATAAACACAATAAAAATAAAATTTTAATAAAACAAATTACTAGTAATAGAACAAATCTTGCATAAATTATACTGAAATAGTTATATTATAAATCTAAATAAATATAATATATTTAAAATGATAAAATAATAAATAAACAAATATTGTATAAATATAATAAAATATCGTAACTATATAATAATATATATTATAATAAATAATTTAATATTATTTAACAAAATGAAATAAAAATTTAATAATAATAAAATTGATATCCAACACCTGAAAGCTAATGGAACTTTTAGAGATGCAAGCGGTGCACCATACCTTTTTTGGACGGCGGGTTGGGACTGGATCCAGGTGTGCTGGGTCTAGGATCAGATTTGATTGGTTCTGTTTTAGAGGGAGGGTCTGTTATGAGGGAAGAGTCTGTAACTGTTGTGTCGTCAGCTTTCAGGATCTCACTGTCCAACTCATTCTCTTTCAGAAGCGTGCCGCTCGACTCTGGAGGAGATGTGAGAACTGGAGGAGTGAGAGAAATGAAAAGAACGAGAAAAAAGAAGAATAATTTAGAATGAAGATACAAAACAGAATGAGTATCACATAAAGCACTATATAAACAAATGTGACTTTGTACCATGATCCATTTTTGCATGTATCATAATGTATGTTTAATAGCAGTGTGATTTCAAGCATCATTCCCTGACAAATAGCATGATTTCAAGAACTCGTGTACATCAACACAGAATCTCCAGGACTGTTAAAGGGAACTATTATGCCCCGTTTTACAGTATGTAATATAAGTCTCAGGTGTCCCCAGAATGTGTCTGTGAAGTTTCATCTAAAAAAAAACACATATCATTTATTATATCATTTTAAAAATGCCTATTTTGAGTGAAAGCAGAAACACGCTGTTTTCGTGCATGCCTCTTTAAATGCAAATGAGCTGCTGCTTCCCGCCCCTTTTCCAAAAAATAGCTGTGTCTTTACAGCTCGTATCTTAGATACTCTGCTAAAAAACGTCTGTTTGGTTTTGATCATGTCTATCACGCTGAAATCATGCGTTTTAAACCAAATTAGTTTAAACTTCTGATATAAGTTTTTCTGAGCGCACACATTCGAAGCACACGCACAGAAAACCAGTGATGGGAATAACGACGTTACCATCGGTATTACTTTTTGCAGTAATGACTAATCAAATGAGTTACTGTTTCCCCCATTACTGACAACAAAATGTGGCTTTACTATAGTTTTCGCATTGCGTCCTTTTTCTGAGGTAAATTCCGGCTTTATTTCTCTCAGCGCGTCTTCTTCCAGAAACGAAAAGTAGCTGAGATGAAATGAATGTGAATTTTTAAAATTTGAAAAGTGGAGCCGCTAATAGACATGATTGCATTAGAGATGAGTTTAGATGGGAATAACTGGAGCTTGCGTTGGTATATTACGGATTACTTTATCAGAGAATTATTGTTTTCGATGAGACTTCATTTAAAAGTAGACATTTCAAGCTTTCTATACATATATTTCTCATGTCTGTGGGGCACGTATTTACGGAGATTCAGGTTGTTGTATTTACGTGTCTGTGAAGAGAGATGACGCAGATGGCAGAGAGAGCACCCTGTTTATTTTCTTTATTTTACAAAAGCACATTGTTTTCGCAGTTTCCAGAGGTTTAACGGTGCTGCTGTGGGTTTTTGATGTTTTTCATGTCCGCGGCTTAAAGCGACCCCAATATTGTGATATTTAGTGCCTGGAGGGTGTCTCTCACATTGTCCAACAACAACATTAGATTAGTGTGCAATGTTTTGTTTATTTACGATATTTAATATTGGGGCATCCAAGCTATTTGACATATTTGAACATTTTTTAAAAAGTAACATAATAGTTACTTTTCCTGGTAATTAGTTACTTTAATGATGATGTAACTCAGTTATGTCTATGAAGGTAAACAGCGGGAAAAGAAATCGCATGTTTATATTAGATCTGTGTGGCAGCAGTGTAATATACAGTAATTAAATCAATAAATCCACTGCTTTTTTTTCCTAAATAGTGTTCTGTTCTCCTCTGTGCAGCCCACAACGCAACAGTAAGCATGCTTTGCTCAAACTTTTGCCATATGTTAGACATGGTACACCATTGTTGCTTAAGAAAACAAAATGGCAGCACCACATGTGGAAATGTGCAGATTAAAGGCTGTATCAGCGATTTCAAGCCTGAAACATAAAGTGTCACATTCAGCTTACCTTTCTTCATGATCCGCTCGCTGCTTGCCCCATAAATTGGCTGTAAATAAAACCCGTCTCTGTGGTCAGCCTAGGGTCCGAGATATGCCTTTTTTTGGCATATCTCAGACCCTAGGCTGACCACAGAGACGCGTTTTTTTTTACAGCCGATTTATGGGGCAGGCAGCGAGCGGATCGTGAAGAAAGGTCAGCTGAATGTGACACTTTATGTTTCAGGCTTGAAATCGCTGATACAGCCTTTAAGGGGCAGTAATATTATAATAAGATCCCCTTTTTTCGTCACGGCAATGACTGAATCTTGTTTTTTCACATGCTTGCAGCGGAAAGCTTACCAAAACAAAGTTACTGTGTTGTCCTTTTCACATTTTCTAGGTTGGTAGATGCACTGGGGACCCGAATATATCACGAAAAAAAGTCAGATTTTCATTATATTTCAACGTTAATACACCAATCTGTATGCTCCAGCATGCAGTATCAGATTTTCACCTAGATTCACCCTCTAACCAAGCACTTCAACCCATTAGCAGGGCATTAGCATCCTGTTCACACTTTCCTCACACGTAAAAAACATTAAAGACGACATGTGATCTCCCTCCTGCAGGATTTCCACATGAGAAACACAGCAGAGAATCATTAGACTCTTGTGTATCCCTTTTCTCTGAATATAAACGTGTGGATAAGCCCTGGAGAAACAGTTAAGCACTAGGCTAGACCACATATGTAATAAATGTTGACTGTACTTTTCCTAGGCCTTGCTCTAGTGCCTTCATTAGTTTAATGTAAGTCTTAAAACCCTCCCCCATCCTTAACATAATAGATTTAGTGGCTTCTGAAGGATTACCCGAACGCTATGCTGCAGAAATCCATGACTGCAGCCTTTCAGATGAGTTTGGATAATGATCATGGCATGAATCTAATTAGATAACAGGATCAGTAGTGACCGCTCATTTAACAGCTGACTAAATATGTTTATTCTCTTCACATCAGATGCAGAAAACAGCTTCAGACACGTCAAAGGTCCGCTGGAGCAGGGAGAACCTCTGGAGAGGCAAAATGAAGGGCAATTAAAGGGCCTGTGGTTTCAAGCCAGCAGCTTCAGCTCAGCTTCAAACAGACGTGTTGGGCAGAGAGAGTTGAAAATTGGCAAAAAGTCATTTTCATCTGTAGCACAGCTAAATGATAGTTATATGAAGAAACCATTTGGAAACGTATCAAATGCTACTGTATTACAACTTAACAATTAATGTTAATTATCTATATAATGACAGTTTTCAAAATTGGATTTTATGACGTAACTGTAGGCAGTTTGTTAGTTACATAGGCCTACATTTAGGTTTTTATTTATCTTTTTATTTGTGTCTATAGATTTCAATTATAATACTTCAAAGGCTGTAAGTGTTTGTCAGCAGCACTTACACTAAGCTTTAGAGTTCATGACATTTTATTTATGTATTTTTTTTCCTGGATGTTGACAGTATTTTCAGATTTTTCCCATTTTAACACATTTATAAACAAATAAAATTTGTAATATAAAACAGTTGTCTAAAAAATAAATAAATACAGTCAATTTCCACTCTCAAAAAAAGTGTTATTTTAGTATCATTGAGATAATTATAGTTATTAATATTTTCAATCTTTTTTTATATTTTAGTTTTAAAGATTTAGTCACTGTGTTCAATGTTTTTGTCAATTTTTGTAGTTTTTGTCTTTTATATATGTATGTTATATATGTATATAAAATAATATGTATTTTTATATATGTATTCAATTTTATTTCATATTTAGTTATTTTAATAAGTCAAACTAAATTAAAATGAGAAATGAACATTTAACAAAAACAATTCTATATTATTTCAAGTAACAAAAATATTTTTAAATGATAATTTTACGTTTATGTAATTTTTTTGGTAACTATAATAACCTTGATATTCACTAGTCATGTAATTTAAATGTAATATTAAAATCCTTTACAAATGTTTAATGTTTGTCAGTTAAAATTTAAAAATAAAGAAAATAAGCTAAAAATATTAGCACTGTAATTTTAAAGTTGTACTATAAAATTAGAAGATTATCCTAATATTATTTGTAAATATATATATTTTTTTATTTTACATTTAAATATTATAATTTATTTTTGTATATATTTTCATTTAGTACTAATCAAAATAATAAATGTGTTATAATAAAAATTAAATGTATTATTATTATTATTAGTAGTAGTATTAAATAATTTGGTCAAAACACTATCATTAAATTTGAGTATATAATAATAATAATACATTTGTTGTAATAAATGTAAATGTTTTATTATTATTATTCAATAATTTGGTCCAAAAACAATTAATAATAAAAAATACATGCATTATTATTATTATTATTATTAATAATAATAATAATAATAATAATAATAATAATAATAATAATAATAATAATAATAATAATAATAATAATATTTTGGAATAAGTATAACATAATTTGGTCAGAAAACTGTTAATAATAATAATAAATGTTTTATTATTATTATTATTATTATTATTATTAATTATTATTATTATTATTTTGGAATTATTATAAGTATTAAATAATTTGGTCAAAAAAAAACTGTCATTACATTTAAGTATGAGAACATAATAATAATATTAATATTAATAATAATTATAATAATAAAACATTCGTTAGAATAAATGTAAATAATTTATTATTATTTTGTACTTATAATTAAATTATTTGGTCAAAAAACTGTTATTGCATTTAAGCAAGCGTATATACTACTACTACTACTACTAATAATAATTATAATACTTTTGTTATAATAAATAATAAATGTATTATTATTATTATAATGGAATTATTGTTGATATTAAATAATTTTGTCATTACATTTAAGTATGACTATATAATAATAATAATAACACAATTTTAATAATAAACAATACATTTAGTATTATTGTGGAATTATTGTTGGTATTAAACAGTTTAATCAAAAAAATGCAATTACATTTAAGTATGACTATATAATAATAATAATAATAATTATTATTATTATTATAGTTACAATACACAATAAATATTATAATTATTATTATTGAATTATTAGTAGTATTAAATAATTTGGTCAATAAATGTCTGTTATAGGACTTTTTAAAAACTGGCAGCTGACCTTGTGTCAACTATTTTGACACACCAGGTTTAAAGCTTTTATCAAAACTTCAATGTTAAACAGCTGACCTCTGACCTCATGGGTTAAACATGAGGTCAGCGTGGGTCTAAACATCCTGTTTTGATTAAAGGCCATGTCTGTGTTTCTCCAGTTGTTTCTGAGGTCGGTGAGGTTTCTGTCTCTGAATGTGCAGCTGTCGTCGTCTCAGTGCCGACTTCATGACAGGAAGACAAAAAGCTCAACTGCCTACAAACGCCACTGCTGTTTAGAAGTGGAAAGAGACAATCCCTAGTGCTACTGTAAATAACTGTAAACATATGGCAGAAAATAAAGTGCACTGTTAGCAATTCAGCCACACATCAAAGTCCAATGATAAGTCGCAGCTTCCCTTCTGTGCTCTTTTTAGAGGGAGTCAAGTTCCCATGTTCAGTCTGTAAAGGTTAGCAGCGGGCCAATGTCTTACTGCTGAGACCAACGGGACAAACTGTCTGCGTTAACAAAGAAACGCCATCTGTCCCGGGAAAGACACAGAAGTGTGTCATTTTTCTTCTGCTTAGAAACAGATAGGCTCAGACTAATCAGATGTTAAATTACTCTCATTTGGGGTTGGAATTAATTAGTGCTTCACAGAAGTAATTAGGCTGGTGCATAAAGCATGTTAGATGTGAGATACCACAAGCAGACACTGATTTGTTATCAGAACAATTTAGGCAAATTTACAACAGAGATTTTTGGCCGCCGAAGTCAAAAGTTCAAATGCAAATCTTCCATTTGAAAACAAGTGCGAACTCTGTAGTTATGATTTCTAATGATGCTGGACTTCTAGAGAATTATCACAATTACCTCCCAAATGTTTGTAAAGCACACAAAAAGTGGGTCACATCGAGGACTTGAGGTTGTTTTTGGCGTTAGGTTTGCAAGATTAAACAATTTAGAAAACCAGGCCCATATGTGGTTTACCACCAAAACAGCTCAATAGTACAATGTTTGAAAATAAAGAAATTAAGCTATAAATAGTAGCTTTGTAATTTTAAAGTTGTATTGTAAAGAAAAAAAAGTATCATTTAATTTTTTTTAAATACAATATATTTTTTTATTTTACATTTGCATTTAAATATAACAATTAATGTTTTGTATATATTTATTTTTGTACTACTACGAATTACAAAACACAACAACAATAATAATAATAATAATAATAATAATAATAATAAAAATAATACATATGTTATTATAGATAATACATGTATTATTATTACTTTTTAAAATAATTATTATAATAAAATATAATAAATTATTATTATATTAAATAATTTGGTAAAAAAAACCTGTCATTACATTTAAGTATGACTATATTATAATAATAACGATAATAAGAATATATTTGTTATAATAAATAAAATCTGTATTATTATTATTATTATTATTATGGAATTATTATTCATATTAAATAATTTGGTCATTACATTTAAGTATGACTATATAATAATAATAATAATAATAATAATAATAATAATAATAATATTTGTTAAAATAAATAATAATTGTATATTTAGGAATTATTTTTAGTATCAAATAAATTGGTCAAAAACTGATTATAATTAAGTATGCCTATATAATAATAATAATAATAATAATAATAATAATAATATTTGTTACAATAAATAACAAATGTATTATTATTATATTTGGTAATTATTATTAGCATTAAATTGATAAAAAAAAACTGATTATATTTAAGTATGACTATACAATAATAATAAAATAATAATAATAATAATAATAATAACAATATTTAAATAATAATAAAATGTTATGGTTACTATTTTTATTATATTTTGGAATTATTATTATAGTATTAAATAATTTAGTCAAAAACTGTGATTATATTTAAGTATGACTATATAATAATAATAATAATAATAATAATAATAATAATAATAATAATAATAATAATAATAATAATAATATATTTTTTACAATAAATAAAAACTATAATATTTATTAATAAATAATATTTATTTTGGAATTATTAGTATTAAATAATTTGGTCAAAAAATCATTACATTTAAGTATGACTATAATAATAATGATAATAATATATTCGTTACAATAAATAATAAATTATTATTATTATTATTATTATTATTATTATTATTATTATTACTAAAGTCATACTCAAATACAATCATCATTTTCTATCCTTTAGTTCTATCTTGGTGGCTTAGTAATTTTATCAGAAAAAAATTAAAATAACATTCACATTCCCAATTTCACTACTATAATGTGATGCATTTATGAGAGCATCAGAATATGGAGTATGAAATCATTTTGAGAGGGGTTTGCCTATGAGGTATAATATTATGTAAAGAAAAAAAATGATGACAGATTGTTGAATTATTGAAAAAGAATTACTGCACCACCTGAGGTGGTAATGCCAGCTGAACAGCGCTGTGGTATGACTAATTACACTAATTATAATGGTTGACACTGTCTTTAATTACCCATCAGCATGGCAAAAGAACAAATACAAAACCTCCCAAGATGCACTAGAGGAAAATGTAGAAAAGAGGTCAACACCAAAGTTTTGTGAGCTTGAAAGAGGAAGAAAAACATTGCATGTGATCCAGGGATGAGGCAATGTTTGGGCAGTGGGACAAAGAGATAAAAACAGCAGTAGAACCCCAGACTAAAGCATAAAAAGGGTTTAGGACGTGTCCGGGCAGATCATCTGAGACGCAGCAAGGGAAAACCTCACTACAGAGACGAGAAGTCTGGCATTTCGGAGTATAAAGAGAAAGATGTTCCTGACAGGCTTTGTGCTGCAGTTCATTTGGTGTTTCGGAGAAAAGGCCATGCAGGAGGAATCTTCATCCTGATGACTGGATTCAGCTAAACTGCGTTTAGGTATAAAAGTTCACGTCACAGGCTCCTGACCACACAGACCTGTCAGGTCTATCACAGCCAGATCGAGTTTCACCTCTAGCTTACAGTAAAAATAGACCCCACAATCCCTCATCAGCCATAAAAGGAGATGAAAAAATATATAGTAGACAAGAAATGCAATGAGAGAAAATTAGATCTTTACATTTTCTGCAAACAAAACCATTATGATTGTGGGTGGTTGCCAAGGTGTTGCTATGCAAAAACTAAACACTTTTGTGAAATAAAAAGTAGTTAAATAAAATATAAATATGAAAAACGTAAAATGAACGAAAATTAGAAATGTTGTCTTAGCAACTAACCGAAAGTTGAAACTAGTAAAATTATTACTAACTAAATAAATAAAACTAAAACTGAAAAATAAATAAACAAATTAAAAACTGAAATTATGTATTATTATTAAATAATATTAAATTATTTTGTAATTACTGTTAGTATTAAATTATTTGGTCAAAAACTTACATTTAAGTATGACTATATAAATAATAATAATAATAATAATAATAATAATAATAAATAAATAATAAATAAATAAAATAAATAAATAAAATAAATAATAAAATAATGTTTGTTACAATAAATAATAAAAGTATTATCTATTATTATTATACTATTTAATTATTAATTTTAATATTTAAGTGTGACTAGATACTAATATTATTAATAATAATTATTATTATTATTAATTATTAGTAGAATTAAATAATTTGGCCAAAACATTGTCATTACATTTAAGTATGTCTATATAACAGTTTTTATTTAAAATATTATATAGCAAGCAAAGGCAACATTTTTAATTTTCATTCTGTTTAAGTTGAAGCAAAAATTACTGGAACTGGAAATAAATAAAAACTAAAACTTAAAACTGAAATAAAAATTAAATTAGACCTAAACAATAAAAGTATTATTTATTATTTATTATTATTATTAATTATACTATTTAATTATTAATTTTAATATTTAAGTGTGACTATATAATAATAATAAAAATTATTATTATTAAATTATTAGTAGAATTAAACAATTTTGCCAAAACATTGTCATTAAATTTAAGTATGTCTATATAACAGTTTTTATTTAAAATATTTATATTAAAAAAACACACACACACACACACACACACACACACACACACACACACACACACACATATATATATATATATATATATATTCAGTGAAAAACTTTAAATTAGACTTAAACAGTTGTTTTAAAAATATAAATAATGAAAATATTAAAAAGTTATTAAAATATTATATTGCATATAATTTAAATATTTCATTTTTAGTAATTTTATGTTTTATTATTTTTTCCATAACGTCATTTTTGTGATTCAATTTCAATTTATTTCAAAATGCAACATGTACATTTTTAATTGAGTTTATCATGAAATATATACATTTGATTTGATCTTTATTTAACAAAAATGTGTTTAATAAATTTAATTAATGCTAGAAGAATAAATATTGACAAAAGTTAGACAACCATTTTATAAACAAGAACTAAAATTTTAGTTCTATAAAATTCATAACTCAAGATTCATTCTTAAATTTATGAAAAATGTTTGAGTTCACACTGACAACAAACAAAGTGAACACACTTCTATTTGCTCTCTATGTAATCACACTCCTATCTACATGAAAGTGCTAGCATATTAACAAGATCCATTTGTGTTCATTCCTTTGAAAACCCTGATGTGATTTAAATATCCAGCTGTAAATACACCATGTTCTGTTGTTTTTGCATTAGCATATGTGCTCGCTGAGGGGATTTACAGACACAATGCTGTGAAGTGGGTCAGTGGCACGTCCATAACAGGTCTGTGTGTGTGTCGGCAGCGGAGGGAAGAGCACAAGGCTCAGTGGATCTGGGTCAGTTGGACCTCAGGCATGTGCGGCATGCGTCTCTACTGTCTGTGTGGATGGCAACAGAACACAACATGGCACAGGGCGCCTGAGATCTGCTCACACAGACACATGACCGTCAGAGAAGCAGCAGCGAAGCTAAACAAAGACACTAAGAGACTCACAGACACCGAAGGAGTGAATAAATCCTACTGTTTACACTTGAAAATGGCACAAATACCTAGTGATAATAATTTAAAGTGTCCTGCAGACAGTAAAGTCCACCGAAGTGCTTTGAAACACAGTTTCTTTTCTATGTGTTGACAACGTAATTTCAATTGAAACAGGAATGCAAGGCAGGGCATAACAAGCAGCCTTTTTAACAGCTAATCACGTTTTGATTATATCACAGCTTGGGCCAGAGTAAAGCCATATTTGACAGCATACTGTATGACAGCCACAGTCTCATCCATAATACTGTGTAGAATTCAGATGGGTCTGATACTTTTTGTGGTCTGTGCCAATTTTTGCATATGACTAAACGCGCACTGCAGCGGTTTGCATGAAACTTATGAAGCATATTTACACTGTCTGAATCATTCCCTATCCAATATATAGTGTATATACCACTCCGAAAATACTAATTCTGTATACAAGTGACCGATTTCAGCCGCAGCTTCAGAGTCTATTTATAGTGGAGGGGGCGGGACACTTCGGAATCTAGAGAGCATTTGATTGGACAAAAAGTTTAATGAGAAGCTAAAGTGCCTTTGACCTTTCTGATATCACATTTAGGCCAGTTACATAATTATAAATCTTTTCCGACTTTCTATAGAAAAAAAAACCATTGATTAGTTTAACAGATTTGTTTTTCTTGCCATAAAGAACAAACGGTATTGACTATGAGTGTGATGTGATCGTTTCTGCTAGTTAGGATATTATTTAATAGCCATTTATTATGACTTTCAGCACTGTTCAATTCATTTAAAAGTGAAACACTTTTATTTTTCAAGGATGCATGAATTGAAGTGGCAGTTAAGATATTTATAATGTTACAAAATGTGACCCTGGACTATAAAACCAGTCATAAGGGTCATTTTTTGAAATTGAAAGATTTACACATCATCTAAAGCTGAATAAATATGTTTTCTTGGTTTGTTAGGATATAGGACAATATTTGGCCCAGATACTATTTGAAACTATTCGAAAATCTGGAATCTGAAGGTGCAAAAAAATCTAAATATTGAGAAAATCGCCTTTAAAGTTGTCTAAATGAAGTTCTTAGCAATGTATAATTCTAATTAAAAATTAAGTTTTGATATATTTACGGTAGGAAATGTACAAAATATCTTCATGGAACAAGATCTTTACTTAATATCCTAATGATTTTTGGCATAAAAGAAAACTCAATCATTTTGACCTATTCAACGTATTGTTGGCTATTGCTACAAATGTACCCCTGCTACTTATGACTGTTTTTGTGGTCCAGGGTCAAAAATATATAGATTTCAAATAAATGCTGTTCTTTTGAACTTTCCATCACTTTTCTATTAGCAAAGATTTTTTTTTGAGCAGCAAATTAACATATTAGAATGATTTCTGAAGGATCATGTGACACTGATGACTATAATAATGGCTGCTGAAAAGTCAGCTTTGCATCACATGAATAAATTACATTTTAAAACAGATTCAAACAGAAAACAGTTATTTTACTTTGCACTAATATTTTACAATATTACTGTTTTTACTGACTGTTAAATACGGCCTTGATGAGAGTAAGAGACTTTCAAAAACATCTTACAAACCCCAAATCTTTTACATTTTAAACATTCCAGGATTTTTCTCCATATAGTGGACTTCAATGCGGTAGCCAATGGGTTGAAGGTCTAATTTGCAGTTTCAATGCAGCTTCAATGGGCTTTACATGATCCCTAACGAAACGATTGTCATTTTATTAAATAAATAAAAATGTATATACTTTTTAACCACAAATGCTCGTCTTGCACTAGCTCTGTGATACGCGTCTTCAAGAAAAGGTCACTTGTGGTTCTTCATCTGTACACTTCGGTTATTTCCAATGTGACTACATAATGCATGAGGTTGAGCTAGTGCAAGATGAGCATTGGTGGTTAAAAGTATATAAATGTGTACTTTCTTAGAAAATGACTGATCATTTTTCTAGTTAAGAATCTTATTCCTTAGCTGAGATCATGTAGAACCTTTTGAAGCTGCATTGAAACTGCAGTTTGGACCTTCAACCCATTGGCCACCACTGAAGTCCACTATGGAGAAAAATCCAGGAATTAAAAAACCTTAATTTCTTTTTGCCAGAAGAAAGAAAGACATGAACAAAATACTACAGAAGTAAATGTTAATAATTAGTTTAAGAATAACTTTCCTGAAAATTACAGCAACAAGTAGCACAATGTCCTGAGAACAACGCTGTTATACTTCTGATAGAGTAGGAATAAACTGTATATATCTGATGTTTTAAACAAAGCTGGAACACTGTAAGCTCTAAAGATCTAACTGTTTCAGTAGCCCTGATAAAAAACAGCCTGTCTACTTTCAAATAAAAACCTCTGCAGTAAATCACTGCTACCTAAACCATAACACCTGTTTCTACATGTCTAATACAAAACATCTGTATTATTCTAGAGCCTTTGTCACGTGACAAGACTAAACACAATCTTTAAGATAACCAAATTGAGTACATTTGAAACACAACAAAACACAAAACAGAATGAATAGCAACAGAACTGCCTCTTGGGGTTCTTCTGAAGTATCCAATGGAGTAGCAACAATCTGTCTCGTGGATCAACATGCCGGATAAACTGGGTTACCCACATCTGCACTGACACAAACAGTATGCCAGAGGAGTGCTTGAAACATCCAAACACCATTAATATTTTAACAACCCTCTGCATCTCTCCCACTCAATGAAGTCAGACATTTGCACAACTGGAAACAGTCAGAAACAGCTCATATCTTGATGTACGGCTGTGAGATAATAGGATAAAACTGACTTCACGGCTAAACGTTGTTCTTCAATCTAGACAGCTCATAGCACAAAAATGAGTACCAGACTAACAACCACACGATCTGAATGGTTGTCCCGATTACAGACACAACAAATACAACAACGGCAGCCGCTTTACATCACAGGACTGCCTGTAAGCACTATTGCATCATGTGGTAATTTGTCTCCTACTGAGACACCTCATGTTTGTGTGGTGGATGATTATCGAGATTATTTAGCATCAATAAACACTTTCAGGGTAAAATGAGACTTTTTTTTAGGATATATGTGAAAACATGCAAAAATTTTCAACAGTTGTTTGTATTTTCACGGTGTTTTTTAGCAAACATCCAAAAGCCTCAGATAGTAAAAACGAGAAGCCGCATTAAGGGATTTTAGCAATCTACATTAAAGTTGCCCTTTAATGTAGGTTTAATGGAAAGAGCGTCCAAATGTACATATGCATGCTTAAACTGTGTGCGTGTGTGTGTTTATGTGTGTGGACTTGAAGGATGTCCGCACGGTGACTTTGTTTACATGTGCGGTGACCTACATCTATTCTTCCGTATGTTTTGGCAGCTGCCTTCAGCAGCATAGCCATAAAATGTCAACGGGAAATCAAATTAAATGTTTTTACTTTCTTAATGCATGTTTCTGAACATACGGCTTATTTTTACATTTAAATGTATGCATTTGGCAGATGCTTTTATCCAAAGTGAGCTACAGAAATGCTATGTGCATGACTCTTGTATGTCTTTGTAATCTCAAAAAGTGCAAAAGTGGACTGAGAAGTATGGATGCTGTCAGAATAAGAGTTCAAGCAGCTGATAAAAACATAACAATAATCCATATGTAATCCACAGTTCATCAGTTTACATCTCGTGAAGTGAAATGCTGTAATACACATATGTATCACTAAGGCATTTTTAACTTCAAACAAGCCTTCTACTCATAATATTGCTTTTCCAGCGAAAAAGTTGTCTATCTGAATCAGGAGAGTTTATGAGCAAAAACATGCCAAAAGATGACTATACAATTATATTGGCAGGTTTTGATGTGAGAGGACAACAGAGGATAGACTTTTTTTTTTACTGGAGGAAGTGTGATTATGGATTATGGACTTACAAACATACAGATTTTTGCTTAACAAAATGTTAATTGATGGACTAGAGTGGTGAGGGTTGCTTGTGGATTATTGTGATGTTAATATCAGCTCTCATTCTGACGGCACCCATTCACTGCAGAGGATCCATTGGTGAGCAAGTAATGCAATGCAAAATTTCTCCAAACTCATCTACATCTGGGATGGCCTGAGGGTGAGTAAATTTAGAAGAATTATATATATTTACAAAAAAAGGTTAAATTAATGACATTACTGCATTTTTGTTTCATCCAAGTTAGTATAATTCCTTTTCCTGCTAATTTTACCCTGTTACTGTTTGCTAAATTTATCTCAGAAAGCAATATCATTCAAATTTTCTCACAAATAAACCGGCAAAAATGTAAAAACACATGACAGGAGTGTGGCAGAGGGTATCTAGGTTTGTCTGCATCACGTCTAGCCATCTCTGTGTGCGCTGAAGCAGAAGAGGACTATTAAATATATAAAATAGAGCAAATTAATGCTGTCTGCCATTAGAGCTGATCTTGCAGAAGTATCAAGGATGAAGGCTCTCTGACACTGCAGTATAAAATGGCTGTCAGAAGTCTTAAAGGTGACCTATTATGTCCCTTTTTACTAATTTTAAAATAAGCCTCTGATGTGTGTATGTGAAGTTTTAGCTTAAATGCAAATGAGCTGGTGCTCCCGGCCCCCTTTTCAGAAGAGGGCGGAGCTTCAAAAGCCAGCAAAAACAAAACAGGACAATCTTACGCACTGAAAATGTGAGAAACTCTCAGTTGTGGTGTTCAGCCATATATGTTTGAACCGGAATTGGTTTAATGTCAGTCATCGGTCACTCATGGTGCCATCACGTGCTCTCACAAACTATCCCACTTGTGTTTATGAGTGCAACAAATTCAAGCAGTCAACTACACATTGCCTTCATTTCCACTTTACAATCATTCTGGTAGCATGTGAAGGCAGTATCCGTGAAAACAGGCAGAGACAATGGTAGCTTTACCAATTTTAGCTTTGGAAAACAAACGCATGATTCTTACTTTGTCTGGAGTTGACATTCGCCCTCAAAGCGTTGGTATTGATCCCTAAAAGGGATTTTTTCTGGGACATTTCCTTCGAAAAATTAAATTTAACCATTGTCCTCAGCGGCTCAAATGGACGGAGTCTATGGAGACTTCTATGTTCATTGTTGCATCCCAAAACACACTTGTAATGACTCTTTTGGTGCTGATATTGTATATCTTCAGCAGCTACAACAAGAAAAAAGTAATGGAGGACTGCTGCTTCTCACTCAGGGCTGTGTCTATGCTGATAGGGCAGAGATTGTCACAAATGGGTGGGAATGTTCCCCTACAAAATGGCATGTTTTGAGAGACTGTTTATAAATTTTTAAGGATTATAAAAAAATAAGTGGGTGGATTTTTACCATTATTGGCTGGTCGTTTTTACCCACTGTGTTCAAACACCTTATAAAAGTGATCTTTGCTTAATAGGTCACCTTTAAATATGATGAAAACCAGCAAAAATGAATGAATCTAATGGCATAACGCTTCCTGTAAACTTTAAGATGATTAAAACGAACGATATACCTTATCACCTTGAGCAAACCGCTTTAGAAACATCAAATTACTCCAGGCGCACCCTGCAATAAGCTGCTTTTAGATTAACGTACCAGTCAAATAAAAAGCAATTGTCTAAATGCAGCCAAACAGAGAGAAAAGCTGCATGTTTAGGAGGATTTCCCAGCACACTCCTTCCATTAGAAGTCGAGGATACTGTGATACTGAGGTCACTTTATGGAGGACGGACGACCTGCGTCCTTTACTAAGCCAAGATGAAAGCGGAAATGACACCACCTAGCCAAGTCACCATGACTTGATATTTAAAACATATAAACCGATGACCAGGCAGCGTTCTGTGAAGAGCATCTAATATTACTCTCATCATATGACCGCGTCTATAAATACTGCCAGGTCTGTTCAGACTCCACTTGGGGAAAAGTGTTAATGTGGCTTGCTACAGTGACAGAACATTTATTTTCAAGGTCAACAGAAGCAGATGCGAGAACATCAGGGAAAAAATCCAAGAAAAAGTGAGTCATGTGACTCATTCCCAGCAGGAAACGCCTTCTGTGACACAACACATGCTGCAAATGCTCTCTTTCTCCACATTATGTCCTAATAGATGTTTCTCTTAGCAATTGCACGGCATCTGTTTTAGATTATATTACGTCTGCTGAAACAGTCTAAGGTGTGGCAATGCTGTTTCTAGATCAGTGTTATAGCGCAGTAATGTTGAGCGAAGGGGTATAAGCCGGCCTGCGCAGCTGTGGCACTAATATTAGCAGGCCAGTCCTGTGACCACACTGGAGCGGGACAGGCGACGGACGGGTGTGTGAACACACACACACACACACACACACACACACACACACACACACACACACACACAAACACATGCTAACGACTGTTTTCTCTTTCTGACACACACGCGTCTCTCGTCAAAGCCACAGTGATGGCTACAGCTGCTAGGGAACCAATTGAGACTTCATATGTGCACCACACAAAGTTCATACTAACACAGCCTTAACATACACTAAACAACAGCATATGACACTAACACATACTGTGTTCAACATATACAAAGCAGGGTCAGAAATAAACAGATTTGATTTGATGTTGAGAGGCATTTTTACCTTTACCATACAAAATCAACATCAAAATGTAAAAGCAGCTGTAAAAATAGCACAATTTTTGTTTAGTGATAGTAGTTTATGAGTCCCTTGTTTGTCCTGAACAGATAAACTGCTTGCTGTTCTTTAGAAAAATCCTTCAGTTCCCAAAAATTCTGTGTATTTGAACCCTTTACAACAATACTTGTATGATTTTGTGATCCATCTTTTCACATCGAGGACAACTGAGGGACTCATATGCAAGTATTACAGAAGGTTTAAACACTCCCTGATGCTCCAGAAGGAAAAACAATACATTAAGAGCCAGGGGTATAAACTTTTGAACAGAATGAGGATGCATTTTTCTTATTTTGCCTAAATATCAAATATTTTTCAATTAGTACTGCCCTTCAAAAGATACATTAGATATTTACATGTGGAAAAATAGGCTAAATTTACCCTGAACTTCAAATTCAAAAGTTTTCACCCCCGAGCTCTTAATGCATTGTGTTTTCTTCAGAGGCATCAGTGAGTGTTTGAACCTTCTGTAATAGTTGCATATGAGTCCCTCAGTTGTCCTCAGTTTGAAAAGACGGATCTCAAAATCACACAGTCATTGTTGGAAATGGTTCAAATACACAAAAATGCTGAAAAACCAAAGAATTTGTGGGATCTGAAGAATTTTTCTAAGGAACAGTGGGCATTTTAACTGTTTACCACAAACAAGGGACTCATGAACAAATATCAGTAAACAAAACAAGCACAGCTGTGGATCATTCAGGTAATAAAACATTATTAAGAATCAAGTGTATGTAAACTTTTAAACCGTTTTTTATTTTAAATAAACTATTTAAAATATATGTAACTATATGTAAACATCTTCAATGTAAAATATATTTTTACCAGTCAGTACTAAATAAAAAATAACATGTATTTTGTATAATCCCTCTTATTTTGGTAAAATAATTAACACTTTGCAGATTCTGCTAGGTTTATGTAAACTTCTGACTTCAACTGTATAGTCCAAGCACACTGGAGCCTAACCAACCACATTTTGCTGATTCTACATACTTCCTAAGACCACCAACCCTGTAGACAAGGAGTGAAAAATAAACAGAGCCCACAGACCATTGGAATAAACTCTAAAAATTTACTTTTCTTCTCTTTTATAAAGAAGAAACTTTAGGAAAGCCAAAAAAGATTCATATGTAGCACCAGCAACACCTTTAAATGCTTCTGTAGAGGTTTAGATGATTGTCTAATGTGCTTACAGGAACTACTTAAGCCTTTTGGTCTGCGGAAAGGATGGAAGAAATCACACCACTAAAACTATAAACTAAAAGTGCAGAGTAAACTTTGCTAGAATGCCACAGGCTTGAATATAATAGAAACTAGACCCTGGGCATTTAACACTGTGTCTAATCCCAGAAAAATTAGCTGCATTTCTGCATAAATTATATATTCAACTTCAGCACACCAACAATGAGATGCATCATTCAGAAATTATTCAAGATTTGACCTAATTTTCAGATCTGTATGTTGGTAAACACATATTCATTCAGCTTAATTTAAAATAGTCTTTCCTTGAGGGGATCCTGTTTTTTCATGTTTCGACTCCAAAGGAATTCACACGCCCTGCTTACGTAAGACCGAGACAGATTTCCACTGTTTTCATGCCGCCAAGTCATTGTGCAACAGTGAAGACGTGATCTAATCACACAAATTCTCACTTTGTTTACATTTCAGCTGCTGCGACAAAACAGTTTTGCCAACAAAAACGAGATCCTGACTTCCACGGCCCTGCAGACGCCACACCTCATTATGGAAGCAGAACTGCAGATTAAGACGATTGCGCTGTAATTTCAAGGTGCACGCTGTCAGTTTAAAAAGAATGCCTCTGAGATCTAAAACATCAGTGCAGGCCATCATTTTGAGCTTTGGGGTAAATAAAGCTTGGACTGGAAAGAACTGCGAAATTATGGTGTTTCTCCATTTCAAAATGACTTCATCGTCTGTCTGTTGGTGCTTAAAGGAATAGTTCTCACAGAAATGAAAATGACAAGCTTATCCCGGTTGGCATGAGAGTGAGTTTTTTGTTTCTTTCATGAGAACTGATTTGGAGAAATTTAGCATTACATCACTTGCTCACCAACAGATCCTCTGCAGTGAATGGGTGCAGTCCAAACAGCTGATAAAAACATCACAATAAAAAGCTGTGCTTTTGTAAGAAACAAATACATCACTGGTGGATATCTTTGAGGTTATATTTCTATATCAATAACGTCTAATTAAGCAAGAAATATTGCACTAAACACTGTAGAAAAGGTATTGATCTATATACGAGTGCTTTGAAAAATCTAAATGCTCATCTAAAGATTCTATAATGACAAATATTTAGCAAATAAAGCATATCTTTCTCCATCTATCACTAAAATCCAAGCTGTTTCCAGGCAGATTTTTACAGCACTGTCAAGTTCTCGTTTTTTCCTCTCATTCTGTTGCTCTTCCGCCCACATAAAACTTCAGATTCGGGCTTCTGGAAACAAACATCTCACATCCAAATGAAATCCTTCCATGCTGCTGTTTCCCTCCTCTCTCTATTCCTTCCTCCTCCCTTTCCTTTTCCGTCTTCCCACACGGTTATGACACGCAGCTCTTGCCAAAGATACCTCCCAAAATAGAAGTCATCCTCTCTCATTACTTGGTCTGCTTGTATATAACGACATTATGGTGAAAACAGTCACGATTACTCGTGGACAACACCGACTGCCATGAAGTTCGAACCACAAACTCATCCAAACGTGGTCATATGCCACAATCTACTCATATTTTCCACTGAAAGCAGAAGTGAAAATGGGGTTTCTTGGATCTATATTTATTATGACAAAGCCTATGTTGGCTATAAACAACATGAAAATGCTGTTAAAGCATGTTTATTTTTGTTACAGCAGTCTGTTGGCTAATATTATTATGAAATTCTAACTTAAAACCTGTTGCAATAATCCAATGCAGTCTGCTGAGCTGGCCACTTTGGCCAGATATCGAAATTTCCAATCCTCCAAGACCTCTTGGAAAAAAAAACAGGAAATATTTCGTCATTGGCTCTGAGTGTCTGAGAATGAGTATATCCACGTCATACATTACTAACAGAGACAAGAGCCTTCGGCTTGAACAATAACTCCATCCCACAGGAAATAAACCCTTTCTCATCTAAGGCCTGGTCTTATAAAAGGCTCTTTAATGGTTCTCTGAAGCACTTTAGGTTCAGCAAAGTACCCTTTTTGTCTTAAAACGTTGAAATCTTGGCTGTGCAGGTTGTGGCTGTGAGTTTCTGAATGGTTCTTTGGAGATTTTGAAGATTTTATGCATGTGCCTATGCTATGCAAACTTAAAGGAGAAGTTCACCACAGAATGAACATTTCCTGATAATTTACTCACCCCTATGTCATCCAAGATGTTTATGTCTTTCTTTCTTCAGTTGAACAGAAATTATGTTTTTTGAGGAAAACATTTTAGGATTTCTCAACATATAATGGATATGTATGGTGCCCCCAAGTTTGAACTTCCAAAATGCAGTTTAAACTCAGCTTCAAAGGGCTCTAAATGATCCCAGCTGAGGACGAAGGGTCAGAAAATTCCTATACTTTTTAACCCTTAAATGCTCGTTTTGTCTCGTCTCTGCGATGCGCATGTGTAGTCTGTGTAATCCGGGTCAATACAGTTAGGGTATGTCGAAAAACTCCCATCTTGTTTTCATCCCCAACTTCAAAATTGTCCTACATTGCTACAAAAGTACCAACCCAGTGTTTACAAAGTGAACATACAAAGATTATCAAACTTTACAAAAAAAGGTAAACCAGTGTCAGAGGACAATTTTGAAGTTGAAGACGAAAACGAGACGGGAGTTTTTCGACATACCCTAAATGAATTGACCTAGATCACACAAGCCACGCATGAGCATTGCAGAGACGAGACAAAGCGAGCATTTGAGGTTAAAAAGTATATAAATTGTCAATTTGTTTCGAAAATAACCGAAACAAATAATTTGTTTCACTAGATAAGACTCCTTTAGAGCCCTTTGAAGCTGCTTTTAAACCGCATTTTGGAAGTTCAAACTTAGGGGCACCATACATATCCATTATATGAAATCCTGAAATGTTTTCCTCAAAAACGTAATTTCTTTACGACTGAAGAAAGACAGACATGAACATTGTGGATGACAAGGGGGTGAATACATTATCTGTAATTTTTTCTTCTGGAAGTGAACTAATCCTTTTAGTTTTTTGAGAAAAACATTGGACTTCAATGGTAGCCAATGGGTTGTAAGTCCAAACTGCAAGTTCAATGCAGCTTCAAAGGGCTCCACACGATCCCAGCCAAGGGCTAAGGGTCTGATCTAGCGAAACAATTGGTTATTTTCTAAGATAAAACACAGATTTATATACTTTTTAACCACAAATGCTCGTCTTGCGGTAGCTTGACCTCACGCATACACGTGTGACATAGGCGGAAGTACAAACCCAGTGTTTACAAAGTGAACATACAAAGAAAGTCAAACCCCCTTTACAAAGAAAGGTAAAACAACAATGTTGGATGATTTTGAAGTTGGAGGAGAAAGGTATAAGTTAAGATTTTGGTTAAAAAGTATATAAAACTATACAAATGTTTATTTTTTTTTATGAAAATGACTGTTCGTTTTGCTAGATAAGAACTTTATTCCTCAGCTGGGATTGTGTAGAGACCATTGAAGCTGAATTAAAACTCCAATTTGGACCTTCACCCAGTTAGCCACCATTGAAGTCCACGATATGGAGAAAAATCCTAGAATATTTTCCACCAAAAACTTAATTTCCTTGCAAATAAAGAAAAAAAGACACATCTTGGATGACATGGGGGTGGGTCTTCCAGATTCTTATTTGTATCTTCACTCTAAGCAAGACAGCAATAAAATAGTTCAAAATAAAATTCTGTTATCGACCAGAATCCTATACAACGTGCAGCATACAGAAAATTTCTTGCGGTGTGTGAGAGAGAAAACCTGACAGTCTTTGTAGAGACTCATCTGTGATAGGGAAACAGTGTCCCTTTGAACAAGTTCAGTCTTGGAGAATCTTGGTCCTGCGCCCAAAACACTCACTACAAAGCAATCAATGTTGCTGTACACAGGATTCTCTGACCTGTCTCTCTCTCTCTGGCTCTCTATGGCTCTCTGAGCCTCAGGCTACAGGACAAGGCCTCCATCAGAGCTGATAATAACGCCATGGTGTCCGTGACTCAAATGGCCCAAGGTGTGAGGCATACAGCTGCCACCGATCTGAGATCAGCTTTGCGTTCACAGGATGTGAATAACTGATACAAGAATAAAAAGGTGGGAGAAACTGAATAGGGGTGTTTTAAAAATGAAAGAATGAGGTTATCTGCCACAAGAATGGAACATTACAGGTACTTTACAATGTAATACTCATTCTGGGGGTTTGGTAGGTTGTAGTTTACTGGCCTGGGTCGAGAGGTTAAAAACAAGGTCTGTCTTTAAAACAGTCATCACATAGGAATGCATTTATACGTTTTCTCCTATCTATCTAAGTACATTTTTACAGTTTAGGGTTGCACAAGCATACATGTGCTATGCCGGTTCAAAACAGCCTGATTCAAAACTACAAATACCAAAAGACAGGAATGTGTTCAAACTAAGATCCCGTGAGATAACAACTAGCTTTTTCCTTAGCATAACACACACACACACACCAATCTACTGACATTGCTCTACCTGCAACGACACACCTGGAGGCAGCATTTGACCTTGCCGTTAAAGGTAATTTATTAGAAGACTCCAGTAAAACCTAAGGGATTGCATCCTATTTCAGAAGACACTTCCATTCAAAGCAGCTTACATTGCATTATAACTAGCCTGAGGTTAAATGCCTTGCTCAAGGACACAATAGCTGTAGATCATGAGTTATGCCTTATGGGAATTGAACCTGCAACCTCTGGGTTTCAAGCCCTCTAAAAATTATACTACAAAATACATTTCAAATACGATCCCATGCACAATTAAAGAACCAACATCAAATTTGCACTGCAAAAGTGGCACAGAAGCATTTCTGAAGTGGCATTTAATGCTGTTCAGAAATGACATTAATGCATTAACACAGCAAAAACTAGCCCAAAGTTATCTGTATGTCTGGAATGCAATTTAGGAATCAGTATGTTTGTCCTATTACAAAATTAAATTTAAGTTGATTAAATTTATAAAAATAAATTTAGCCTATATTAATAAATATGACCCTGGACCACAAAACCAGAGATACGTAGCATGGGTATATTTGTAGCAATAGTCAACAATACATTATATGGGTCAAAGTGATCGATTTATTTCTTTTATGCCAAAAATCATTAGGATATTAAGATCATGTTCCATTGAGATATTTTGTAAATATATCAAAACTTAATTTTTGATTAGTAATATGCATTGCTAAGAACTTCATTTGGACAACTTTAAAGGTGATTTTCTCAATATTTAGATGTTTTTGCACCCTCAGATTCCAGATTTTCTTTTTATGCCAAAAATCATTAGGATATTAAGATCATGTTCCATTAAGCTATTTTGTAAATTTCCTACCGTAAATATATCAAAACCTAATTTTTGATTAGTAATATGCATTGCTAAGAACTTCATTTGGACAACTTTAAAGGTGATTTTCTCAATATTTAGATTTTTTGCACCCTCAGATTCCAGATTTTCAAATAGCTGTATCTCAGCCAAATATTGTCCTATCCTAACAAAGCTATATAAATCTCAGTTTCAAAATATTGACCCTTATGACTGGTTTTGTGGTCCAGGGTCACAAATATAAGATCAATATATTTAAAAACACTGAAGAAATCTTTAAAACGATAATTCTTCAGTTTACTTGAGAAACAAAATCAGAAGTCTGTAACATCTAATAATTTATTTTTGACCCCGTTCTCACAAATGTAGCTTAAAATTTAGCATCTCAAAAAAAATTACCTTTTTTTTAAGGATGCTTAAGATATTTTTACTGGCAAACGATATGAAAATAATGATTAACAAAGTTTTTTTTTTTTTTTTTTCGGTAACTGCAGGGTCACATTGAGTGCTCTGTCATAAGGCAGTAAGAGGGTTAATTGTTATTGGCAACAACGAAAACCCTTTGGGCTTTCATTTGGTGCTGAATAAGGACTGTAATAGACAGTTAGCCGGTAATTAAACATGCGCATGGCTGTTTAGCGCACACCGGTACTGCACCTAAATACGTGAAACCTTGATTAACGCTTGGATGCTTTTCTCGTGGAAATGGGCTATAGCAATGATCAAACTAATAATATAAACGAATATAATGTCAGGATCATGTTAGGTACAACAAATTCAGAGTGTTGACATCACACGCCAATAATTTTGCTCACTGAAATGCGAAAAGCCGTTATCCAGGTCACGCGTAACGTTACATGGACCGCTACTTTTGCTGTTTTCTTAATGACAGGTGGCACAGAAACAGAAGCTTTAACATAATAATATGTTCATACAAAATCTAAACACTATGACATGTGGGTCTGTCATGACTGAAAATATGCGCACATATTAACGTCCTTTGACCTCCCCTGCGTTTATTCAGGGTTTCGTGGACATTTTGTACCTTTTTTCAATTTCAATTGTGCTTACCTTTGTCTGACAGCGTCAGTTTTTCTTCAAAGCTGTTCTCTAGAGCCTTGTTCTCCATTTTGTTCATGGTTTGCAGTCAGTCATTCCATTACAGGGTCCAAAAGAGACGCGTGAAAAAAGAGGAACTCCCAGTTATGAACACACCCGAATGCAGTGGCCCTTTAAATCTGGTCAATAACAAACAGTTGAGCTCAATTAAACGAGTAATGCAATCGATGATTGAATAAATTCGCTATTCCCACTGAAATGTGTGATCTCAGCTGTGAAAACTAAAGACAGAAAAAGAGGGGGGCCCAAGTCTGGGGCCCTGCCCACCAAACAGCAGCCGCTCGCTGAATACAGCCGCTAGATGCGGGACGGTCTCTGCCTATCCACTGGAGCGTACCATTCACCTGGATGGGGGACACTAACACGTAGTTAGGACATTTGAAAAGCTTATTAATGGTTGTACAAACTATTTCTGTTTTTTATATCTCGAATTTACTTACATAAATGTAAGAAGATACTGGAGTATTCTGAGGTGCTGTACAGCAAAAGGTAGGTTTGTTAGGTTTTTGTAGAATGGCTCCCCCTCTCGGTTTCTAAAAGCCGGATCTGCGGCATCAGGATGGAGGCACAAGGGTACACGTCCTTTAATATGTCCCGCTGGAAAACTGTGGTTGATCCCACATTTTAGAAATCGTCAAATGTACACTATAACCTGGTGTGCCTGCAAACGCAATATATTTAATTCCATAAGCGATTTGAAAACTTTTTAAATGTGTGCATTCAGCTAAACAGCTGTTCTGAGAAAATGCGTAATGTATTCAAGTGTTACGTAGAAGGAAAACAACAACAACAACAACAACAACAAAATTATTAATTTATTTTAAAAATAAAATATTATATTATAGATTTTTGGTTAAATTTTGATATACTAAAATAACTAAAACTAAAACTGAAAAACTAATCCAAAAGAAAAAATATTAAAAATAATGTTTTTATTATTCCCTAAGTGGTTTAAAAAAGAACATAAATTTGTGCATTTAGCTGAACAATTGTTTCGAAAAAATGCGTAATATTTTATTTGAGTATTATGTAGAAAAAAAACAGCAACAACAAAAAAAGTATTTATTTACTTAAAAAAATAAATATTATTATTATAGATTTTGGCAACATTTTGATATACTAAAATAACTAAAACTGAAACTGAAAAACTAAAAGTCAGCTAATACAAAGGAAAAAAATATTTTAAATAATGTTTTTTTTTTATTCCCTAAATGATTTAAATAAAATAATAAATTTGTGCATTTAGCTAAAGAGTTGTTCAGTGAAAATGCCTAATGTTGTATTTTACTGTTATGTAGAAAGAAAACAACAACAACAACAACAACAAAAGTATTAATTTATTTTTTAAAATAAATATTATATTATGGATTTTGGCTGAATCTTGATATACTAAAATAACTCAAATTAAAACTTAAAAAAAATCAACTAATACAAAGGGGGAAAAAACAACAAAACTACTATAATGTTAAAATTAAAATGGAAATGAAAATTACAAATGTGAAATTATTAAAGATGTTGAATATTTAATTTTAGTATTATGTAGAAAAAAATAACAACTACAAAGGAAAAAAACAAAACATTACTAAAAATTTACTAAAACTTAAAAATTTAAATGGAAATGAAAAGTATACATTTCAAATTATTAAAAATAATGTTTTCATTACTCCCTAAGTGGTTTTAAAAAGAACATAAATTTGTGAATTTAGCTGAAAATCTTTTTTGAAAAATGCTTTTTAAAATTTTATTTTAGTATTACATAGAAAAAAAAAAGTATTTACTTATTTATTCATTAAAAAAAAATTATATTACAGACTTAGCAAAATGGCTATAAATTAACTACAACTAAAACTGAAAAAAAAAAAAAACTAATACAAATGGAAAAACAACAAAATTACTGAAATGGAAATTAAAATGATACATTTCAAATTATTAAAAATAATGTTTTTATTATTCCGTATTTTTAAAAAGAACATAAATTTGTGCATTTAGCTGAACACTTGTTTAAAAAATACTTAATATTTTATTTTAGTGTTACGTAGAAAAAATAACAACAACAAAAGTATTTATTTATTTAAAACAATAAATATTATAATAGTACAAATTAACTAATACAAAGGGAAAAAAACAACACAATTACTAAAACTTTAACATTAAATGGAACTTTCTAATTTCAAATTATTAAAGAAAAGAAAATTATTATTATTATTATTATTATTATTATAGCACTCAGATAACTGATTGGACACACTTGTTCAAAAAGTACAGCTGTCAGCAAAAAAAAAAAAAAAGGAACTTATTTTGATGTAAAAATTCAAATGGAAATTATATATTTCAAATGATTAAAAAATAATGTTTTTAGTATTCCATAAGTGATTTAAAAAGCAAAATATATGTGTGCATTTAGCTGAACAATTGTTTCGAATAATGCTAAATAAAAATCATTAGAACATTAAAACTTTAAAGTTAAAATGGAAAATAAAACTACAAATTTCAAATTTTATATATAAATTATATATATATATATATATATATATATATAATTATTATTATTGTTATAGTATCTCAGTGATAAAATAACACTGATTGGATACATTTGTTTTAAAAAGTACAGTTCTCCCCATAAAGACATACTAAAATGAACCATGTCTAGGACCTGAATTATAATAATTGATACAGCGCCAGACAAAATCCCTCAGACCTTTATAACTGAGACCACACCAGTCTGAGACTGCTGGAAATGTCATTATGCTTCCCACTTTATTGGGTCATGTGTAAACCAGTGTGATTCAGGTCTTATTTAATACTTTAACTAGAGCATTTAAGAGTTGAAATCAGGCCATTTTAGCAGCACGAAGCATATCAGCCATCTGGTGCCACTGATATAACCCTGCCAACAATACCAAACTAGTGAAGCATACCTGCACTCAACCACTTAAATTAATGTGAATAATCTACACAAAACATAATCATTTCATGGTTAAAAAATGCAGCTTAAAAAAATGATTAGCTAAATTTTTTTTTTTTAAATAATGCATAGGTCAAAACACAGCATGCACCTCAGTCAGGCGGAGAGTTTCTCAGACTGCTTTTAGTCCCTGCTTGGGGGCATTTGGAGATAAATGCAGATCCAATCAGTCATGAGTTAAACAATTGAGATCTGTACAGCACAAAAGCCCGGGGATGTGTATCCGGTGTGATGCCGCACTCATTGCGTATACCATCTAAAATCATCTCCGTTATGTCGCTGCCATGAAGAACAACGCAGATGAGACAAAAAGAGGCTTTGTTGAGATGACATAGGTGAAAATGCGGTCAAGTTGGGCCACATTAGACCCCCTTAAACCACAAAACATGAATCAAATTTGTTTACGAGTAGATGCTGATGGGTTTTTTATATAATCTGTGCAGTGCTTTAAGATCTTACATCAAAATGCTCCTCTATTGTGGTCTGCAAACTGAAATAAGAGGCAGAACCACAGATTGTGATCTGCTCAACAACTAGACTTGCACCATCCATCACTGATACAGTAGATCAAGGGCAAATTTGAGGCTTTTTTTAAAGCCCAATTTGAAACTACTGGCATCTCCTTTAAAACACCTTCAGTACACTTCAGTCAAATGTATTTTGAATGGGTCTTAGCATGTTTAAATGATTAGAAACATTAAATGGTTTGGGTTTTGCTTTCTCGTTGTGAAAAAATATATAGTTCAGCCAAAAAATGCAAATGCAAAATGCAAATATTACTCAAATAACTGGAATAAAAATGAACAAAAACTATATGAATAGATTAACAGATAATAAAAAAAAATAGCAAAACAACAAAATTGCTAAAACTTTAACTGAATTTTAAATGGAAATGAAAATACAAAATTCTAAATATTAAATAATTATCGCTATACTATACTATACTACTATAGTGTTTAGAAATATTTTGAATTGGCTATCATTTATCTTTTTATTAGTTTTTGTATTTTATTATTTATAAATAATTATCATCTGCTCACCAAGCATTTATTTGATCCAAATTACAGCAAAAGCAGTAATATTGTGTAATATTTGTACTATTTAAAATAACTGTTTTCTATTTGAATATATTTAAAAAATTTAATTTATTCCTGTGATCAAAACTAAATTTTCAGAATCATTACTCCAGTCTTCAGTGTCACAAAACCCTTCAGAAATCATTCAAATGTTGAAATATATTCAAATATAAATTGATTAAAAGTGATAATCAAGGTATTTATAATGTTACAAAAGATTTCTATTTCAGATAAATGCTGTTCTTCTAAACTTTCTATTCATCACAGAAACCTGTAAAAGCAACTCAGCAGCAAATCAGAATATCACAATGATTTCTGAAGGATCATCTGACTAATGATGCTAAAAATTCAGCTTTGAAATCACAGGATTAAATTACATTTTAAAATATATTCAAATAAAAAGAGTTATTTTAAATAGTAAAAATATTTCTAAATATTTACTGTTTTCGTTGTACTTTGGATGAAATAAATACTGGCTTGGTGAGCAGAAGAGACTTCTTTAAAATATATTAAAAATCCTACTCTTTAACTTTTGACTAGTAGTATATATTATGTGAATCTTTATTAAGTAGTAAATAAAACAAATATTATTG
Source organism: Garra rufa (assembly GCF_049309525.1). Classification (NCBI taxonomy): domain Eukaryota; kingdom Metazoa; phylum Chordata; class Actinopteri; order Cypriniformes; family Cyprinidae; genus Garra; species Garra rufa. The sequence goes on from NC_133377.1 coordinate 33,990,680, forward strand.
GAGTATGTTTAACAAGAAAAAAATATTTCAGCCTTTCTGTTTCCAAATTATGTGTTGCAGGTTTGTTAATCTTTCAGTTTTATTTCAGCTTAGATTACTTTAATAAAAGGTACTTTTTTTAGCTGTTTTTGGACAAGGTCACAGTCCACTTTCACTAAGACTTCTGGTTCATTATCCGCTATAGGAAAATAACGAGCAAAATAACATGCAGTAAACGGTAAAACCATTTGCACTACAAACCAGTATGTTTATAATTAATATAATACATTAAAATAACATGGTAAGACACGCCGATTTGCAATATCAAGCAGCAAAACAAGTTGTTTTAGAGCTAAAAATAGCTGGACGCAGATGAGACTGGAAGCCAGACCCATAAAATGTCCAAATGGCTAGGCCTACTCTTTCGGGAAGAAAAAGGTGCATAGGTTCATCATAAGAGTGAGCAGAGGATAAGTAGATGTTTTCCAATTTGAGGTAAACTATTCTCTTAAAGAAAACCCCGTCATGCCAGATTTTTAGACTTTTTGGACTACGTTGGCCAATAGCATGATCACAAGAGGCATGAGCTCTCAAAAACCTCTCACCACTTTAACAGCTTCGATTAATTTCCGAAATCTGTAAGATTTCATGACAATAAAGATAAGCCGTTTTGGACAATGGTGAGGTCAGCATTTGAATATATTCACAGCTGCTGATGGGGGTGGTTGAACAGCTGCAGGGTTTGAGATATCAGCAACAGGCAACGTACGGGATGGGTAGACAACATTCTGCATTTCTGCACTCTTATTACTGCAAATATTTCACCAACTGTACTGAATTTTACTGCAAGGCCTCCCATACTGAAAAGATGTAGAACCTAATGAACCAAAGTAAAATAAAAGGTCCAAAGGGGAATTTTCACAATTAGGTAAAGTAGAACTAATTATGGTTCCCCAAAGAACCTTTCAGTGAACAGTTCTAAAGTAGGTAATCACCTAGCAACCACCATAGCAACTGAAAAGCATCACACTAAACACCAAACACCTTAGGAACCATAACAATGACTCAACAACCACCCAGAACACCCTAGAATCCTGGCAGCAAGTTTTGAGAACATTTTAGTCAATGTACAGTATTCAGAATTATCATTTAATCATCATTAGCTGATGGGTCAAAGACGTTAAGATGTCCATCAAAGAAATTTACAAAAGTGATTTTATGTCTATAGACAGCACATTAAATGTAAGCAAAATCTCTACTTTTAAGTTTTCTGAGAATAAAATGGCAAAATTTGGTTGAAATAATGTTACATTGTCATTCAGTGTAACACAATATGTATGTAAAAATTCAAACAAAATGCTTATTCTGATTTGTACATATTAAAATATAAAAGAATAATGGAACATATTGTTTTATTATGTTTTAAATGGGTAAGAAATTCTTACTGACAAATGGGCAAAACCAAGTAAAAGTACAGTAAAAGATGAATTACTTTCACCCCAAATACTAATTACAGCTAATTAGTATTTGGGGTGAAAGTAATTCATCTTTTAATATGTCATAAATAGATTTTTACTGTAAATATGCCTGACAAGATTGTTACTCTGATATTTTAGTGGGTGTCTTCTGTAAATTAGGGAGAAATGTATTATATTCATTTATTGCTCAGAAAAACAAAAACATATTGCAACAAAAAATGCAATAAAATTAAGCAGAAAACTTTTTTATATTTTTTGGAAAAACAACAACAATTTAAAGCAGTATTACACTTATTGTTTTATGCTTAAACCCTTTTTTATCTTTGACCCATATACACTGTACCATTATATTAAGAAGTTTCAGTTCAGTTGGATTTTTTTAAACACTTTTATTCAGCAAAGATGCATTTAATTGATTAAAAGTGCTTGTAAAGATTTCTGTGTCATTCTATTTATTATTATTCATCAAAGAATCTTGAAAAAATGTGTCACGGTTTTCACAAAATTATTTAGTAATAATAAAAAATGTTTCTTGAGCAGCAAATCAGCATATTAGAATGATTTCTGAAGGATCATGTGACACTGAAGACTTAAGTAATGATGCTCAAAATTCAGCTTTGTCATCACAGAAATAAATTATATTTTAAAATATAGTGAAATAGTTATTTTACATTATTACTGTTTTTGTAGCCAATAACAACTGTTCTATAATCATAAGTAAAGCATCTAATGTTTAAGCTCATAAATGTGGTATTCAACAGCCCAAAACAGCTCTGATGAATAATTTTTGTCCATAATGTTGGCCTTGTCCGGAGGTCATTCACTGACACTCCAGAGGACATTTTCATGTCATGACCGTCTGAAATCCCCTCATAGATTTTCGCATTGTTCAGATGAACGCAGACCTCCACACCCTTCTCTAGTCCCGCAACAGCTGCTCCTACCCTGTAATAAACCACTGACCCAGGATCAGCTGAAGCACATCACTCACATCATCAAGTTTACCATCCAGCAGGTCCAGGATCAGCTGCTGAGGGATGAAGGGTTTGGAGCTCAGCTGTGTCTGCTTTGACTTTCAGCTGTTCAGACATGACTCAGACAGAGAAAGCAGCTCTGTGTTTCTGTGAATGCTTTGATTCATTTAGTGACCAAGTCTGCATTATTTTGATTTAAAGAATACAGTAATATTGTGAAGTATTATTACAAAGTGAGTTTATTATAATAGATTTAAAATGTTATTTACTCCTGTGAGGCAAAGCTGAATTTCAGCAGCCATTACTTCAGCTGTCAGTATCACATGATCCTTCAGAAATCATGCTAATATGCTGATTTGCTGCTCAGTTATTAATAATAGTCCTATTATTATCAATGTTAGAAACATTTTTGTTGCAATGTTTTCACTGCTTAATATTTTTGTGTAAACCGTGATATTAACTGAACATTTAGCAGTGCATTTATTTAAAATAGATTTATTTTTGGAATATCATAAATGTTTTTAAAGTCACTTTTGATTAATATTATGCATCCTTAATTTTGTTTCTTACCTTTGAATGGTAGTGTATCAAGGTTTCCATAAAAATACAATTTTAAAATCAACATAATAATTTACTGTAAATAATGTAATAATATAGATATTAATTCAAATTTTTTCTTAAGCAGTAAATCAGCATATTAGAATGATTCCTAAAGGATCATGTGACACTGAAAACTGGAGTAATGATGCTGAAAATTCAGCTTTGCGTCACAGAGATAAATTACATTTTAAAATATTGTCATATAGAAAACAGTTATTTTAAATTGGAATAATATTTAACAGTATTTCTGTTTTTACTATAATTTTGATGAAATACATGCAGCCTTGGTGAGCATAAGAGACTTATTTCAAAAACCTTTAATATTCATTACAGCTCAATTATTAAAATAATCATTTAAAATAATCATATTAAGATGACATGTTTAGGAAGCATACTTCAAATCTGTATAAACTGTATTAAAATTTGTTCAAAATAAATTTGTTTAAGCCGGCATCCACATTTTTGCAGGATTATATAAGAATGACATCTTTGAAAGGACCGTGGGTTCATAGAAACCTGTTAGGGGCAAATTTATGACATTCAGTACTTAGATACTTGATAAAACTTAAAACACTACAGTTAAACACTACTTTAAATGAAGTAAAGATTATGTAAGTGTTACCTGGACCAGGTATGTCCTGTCCTTTGATGTCTTGCATCCACCTGCTTGTCCCAGACAGGAAGGCGGCACTAGATACAGGGTGTTTGATCGACCGATTGTAGTTCACTACGTCATAGTGACCTGGGCCAGGGAAGGGTGGGTCTTTTGTGGGTATCAGAGGTGGCGCTGATAATCCCAAGTAGTGTCTCCTTCTGCACAGATACAAGACATTTTATGAACCACTTCCTTAAGGTTCCATGAAGAACAAGACATTTGAAATATCTATGACTTTTTTTTTGTTGTTGTTGGTATTGTTTTTTGTTGTATGTTTTTGCACTCCAAAAAAAAAAAAAAAAAGAAATATCTATGACTATGCTAATTCTGCTTTTGAAAAACTATGATAAAAGAAGGTGTTTTTATACAGCGGTGGCCAAAATTATTAGTCTGTTATTGCTGTAGTGTTTCAGCAGGAAATATCAGTTTACATTTCCAAATTCATTTTGCCATTAACTGTAATAATCCTGTGAGATGTTTGTCTGCACAAGGAGTCTGACAACAGCCAGTGCTCCACACAGAGATCTGATCTCATCATCGTCCAGTCTATCTGGAATGACATGAAGAAACAGAACAAACCGAGACTAAATCCAGAAGAACTATGACAACGTTTCCAAGCTGCTTCAAGAGACCTACCTGCAAAGCTACCTGAAAAACTATGTGCAGGTGCATCTAGGGCAAAAGCTGCTTTAAACACAAAGTATGGTCACACCAAATGTTGATTTCATGTAGTTAATAGAAGTTAATTGATAAAGAAAATCTATTTATGACATTATTTTTGACAGCATCCTGCATTATTGCTCTTGACAACATGAAATAAAGTGTAAAACCCTTATTGGTGTAATTTTATTGCAGTTCTGACACTTACGGCAGAACAGTTCTCTTCACAGGTTCTTGTGGTTGATGAGGGTTATAGGTCCCGGGACCAGGCATGTTGTTTCTCACTGGTGGCTGGATCCGAGCAGTGGTGGACTTAAAACAGGAAACAAGGCCATGAGGGGTCTTCTGGAGCAAAACGTCACTCACGTTATAGTGGCCTTCAGAATGAAGACAGAGATGGAAAGATTCATCATCCGTAGTTACTTTTTTTTGTTTGGAACATTAATTTGAGCATAAGTAGCAAAGGTATATTTGTAGCAATAGCCAACAGTACATTGTATGGGTAAAAATTATTAGTTTTTCTTTTATGCCAAAAATCATTAGGATATTAAGTAAAGACCATGCTCCATGAAGATATTTTGTATATTTCCTACCAAAAATACATTAAAACGTCATTTTTGATTAATAATATGCATTTCTAAGAACTTTAAAGTCACTTTTCTCAATATTTAGATTTTGTTTTTGCAGATTCCAGATTTTCCAATAGTTGTATCTCAACCAAATATTGCCTTATCCTAACAACCATAAAAAAAATTGACGCTTATGCTTGGTTTTGTGGTCCAGGGTCATATATAATATTTTTAACCTCAGAGTAAATTACTTAATTGTGTTAACAGTTTGTATTGCACCTCTAACTTAATCTTAATCTACATTTAAAATTGGTGAAATATGTGAGTTACTCACAGGGAGAGGGTCCTTTAAAGTTGTCTGAGACACTGGCACTCCGTTTGGTTTTAGAGCGAAATGCACTTTGAGCCGAAATGGTTGACGTTTTGTCCACAGCACTGTAAGACACCTGAAAACAACATGAATTAAATCATACACTACCTTTCAAAAATTTAGAGTCAGTAAGATTTTTTTAAAAGACATTATTCAGCAAAAAGCATCAAATCAAAAGTGACAGTAAAGACATTTATAATGTTACAAAAGATCTCCATTTCAAATAAATGTTGTTCTTTTTAACTTTCTATAGATTCAAAGAATCCAAAGAGAATCCAAAATGTAGCACGCTTTCCACAAAAAATATTAAGCAGCACAATTGTTTTCAAAAATGTCAAATCAGCATATTAGAATGATCCCTGAATAACTATTTGACACTGAAGCATTCAATTCAAATAGAAAACAATTATTTTAAGTTGTAATAATATTTCACAACATTACTGATATTTTAAATTCGGTGAGCATAAGGCACTTCTTTCAAAAACATTATTTTTTTTTTTTTTACCAAATTGTAAGTATTCACTGTGACAAATAACAATAGTGTAGTCTCTGCCACAAATTCTAAAGAAATATGTACATACATACATCATATTGATTTGGGGCAGGATTTTCAATTTTCGGTGTTTCCTTCTTTACTGCAAGAGGCAGACGGAACATTCTGGATTCTCCTCTATTAAAATCGTGCTTGTGAAGTAGAGACGTCTGAAGGTTATAAGCATCAGGTCCTGGGCTTAACCTCTGGAAGCTACGGGGCACACGACCAGCCTTGAGACAAGACAAAAGCCAGTAATATTATTCATAATAGTAGATTTAAAAAAAAGTGCAAGTCAATTAACAGGAAAGCCAAACTAAGACTTAATAATCTTAAAGATGGTGCCTGAACGTGCATTGATTAATGTAGAATATGACATTTTGAGATGTTTATGTACAACAAGTCTCTGATCAAAATCTTACTTTTGAAGCAAAGCTGCCTGTTCCTCTCTTAGAGAATGAAGGACTGCATCCCTCAGCAGGTGCATGTGCGATATATGAACCAGGCCCAGGATTTTCATTCTAAAATGATAGATAGATAGATAGATAGATAGATAGATAGATAGATAGATAGATAGATAGATAGATAGATAGATAGATAGACAAGCATTGCTTTTAATGTCACACTGTATAAACCATAACAGATTAATAAAGGAAAGGCTGGATTATTTAATAAACTCACCAATAGGTGATCTTGAAACCTTTTTGACTGCGAGGAAAAGCCTTTCTTCTCTTCATTGCTGATAATGATTGTCTGGTACTTGGTTGGAATGGATGAAGCACATCCTTGAACTACAGAGAAAAATACATGTCTCTGATTCAAAATAAATAACGTTACAGTAAAAACACTTTGGTAGATTTAAGGACACTAAAGGCAAATCACTCACATTCATTCAGGCCTTTGTATATTTTGCCCATGCTTTCCTTTCCTTGCATGTCATGTAGTTTTCTTTGAGTAGAGGAAGACAGAAAAGATAAACATAAAAAAGTCTTTAATTATTAATAAGCAGTCGGTTTAAACACTGAGAGAAATAACCTGTTCTGTTGTTTCCATGCTGTTGTAGGTGAACTCACTCTGAGTTTCTGTTGGACTGACTTTTGTGTTGCTATGGCAACATGTAAACGTGACGCCGAGAGTTAGGAAAAACTAGTTAACATTAGTTAACATTTCCTACTAGTAAACAACATTAATCGGTAAACGACATTAACAAAGAAAATAAATACATTAAAGTCACTTAAGTGAATTTACAATTTTGGTCGATTCTATTTTTATGAGGAAATCGGGTAAAAGTAAATCTACGATATTTTACTATTAAATAAATATGTTAATATATAAATAGTTGCTCTTGCCCTTATCAATTACCTTCTCGTTTAAATATGCATTCCAAGTAGGCTTCTTCTGTGAGGTCTGTTGTTTTTATAACAAGTACTCTGTCGCCGCTTTGTGGCCACGGGTGTGTGTAAAATTACAGAAAAGCCAGAAAAAAAGCGGGAGAAAGCGCGAGAAAGCGGGTGATTTTGTTGTGCGGGACACGAACGCGCTCCATGTTGTTGTTGGCTGAAGGCAAAGAAATTTCATATTGGCTAGAACTGAAAATTGTACGCAGAACGTAAACTCAAGGAGGCGTGGTTTTCATGTTCACGCATGCGTTTCATTCTATGGTTTCATTGGTCAAGGCGGAGGACACGTCACATGGCAAACATCAAAACGCGAATAAAATAAATTTATATATATATACAACTTAGTGTATTTGTCAGGATTTTACGATTATTATTAAAAAAATTCCTGGCCTAAAAATTATCGCACCCAAACCGCAAGGCCTAAGTAACTGAAATAAACACTTGCTTAGGGAAAAAAAAAACATAGGTTAAGGAAAAAAGCCAGGGATCAAGGATGGCCAAATGCATATCAATTAAAATTCGAAAGAGAGAGAATAAAAATAAATGTAAAATAATAGAATAAAAATAAAACATAAATAAGCAGATGCCATAACAATAAACAAAATCTTTATAACAAAATAAATTAATTATTAAAAAACAATGACAGTGAGCATACATTCAAAGTTTTAGTTGCCTTTTTGTTACTGGAGGTAGATAAAGATTTTATATCGGTTTTAATATATTTTCTTTAAAGTAAGAAAAGTAGGGGTTGCGTTTCATAATTTTGCATTTGTGATAAATTTGAAGTAGCGACAACAGTACTTTTTCTCTTTACATATAAACAACAACACGCACAAACGACTACAATGAAGGTTAACAAACCTCAATTTAAAAACTACTATTGTTTAAAAAAAGCTGTGGAGAAATACACGCAAAATACCTTTGTATATAAAGTATTTCATTTGTTTCATTTGATTTGTTTTCATTTTTCAAATCAAATGTTTGTTTGATTAGATTTTTTTGTGCTTTAGTGGTTCGAATTCTTCTCTGGAGGCGAAACGCGCGCCCCCTGTCGGAATGGAGGACATGCGCGGTACTGCAGTCAGAGAGTCCCGCTTCGCTGTTCTCGGTCATTGAGCAGCTCAGTTCCATCATGGCGATGCACGCCAAAGCGACTCCACCGCAGATCCCCGACACCCGCCGCGAGCTCTCCGAGCTGGTCAAGAGAAAACAAGAGCTTGCGGTAATTATAAACGTTTCTAAATGTCCAAAACTCTAAAACCCGTATTGATGCGGCACGTTAAAAGACTGAAATGTACACTGAAATAGCGGTGTCTGTGTTAGCATACTCACACGAGTTTGAAAAACTGTTAGAAATATTTTAAAATGAAGGTATGAATATGTGTTTGTATTTAGAAACCATAAAGTCTTATTTTGCCATATGTGTACTACATTTATCAAAATTGTATTACAATAACTAACGTTACTGTATGTCTATGCTAACGTGCTAACTATGTTAGCCGCTTTTGTTGTGGCGCCTCCTGATGCACAACATACAGCACAGACATAACGTTGCAGCAATAAAAACATGCCACTTGTGCACAGATTCTGTGTACAGAATGAACAAAGGAAGTCTAACTGCAAGGAGAAATTAATATTTATTATATGTATGTCATGTATGATTGACAGCTGCAACTAAAACTTTGACAATATTATCCGATTTAATACTGTTAAAATGTTTGGACAACCCCGTATTGATAAAAGCGCTGTATACATTAAGGTGATTGATTGATTGATTTTCCCAGGAGACTTTGGTAAATCTGGAGAGACAGATTTATGCATTTGAAGGCAGTTACCTGGAGGACACTCAGATGTATGGTAACATCATTCGAGGATGGGACCGATATCTGACCAATCAAAAGTGAGTGTGATGTGACTTCATGTGATTCAGTGATGTGTAAATCTTAAAGATGCAAAGGTTAACATCTACTTTCTTCTACTATAGGAATTCCAACAGCAAGACTGATCGGAGGAATAGGAAGTTCAAGGAAGCAGAACGTCTTTTCAGCAAGTCCTCCGTCACATCAGTTGCGGTCAGTGTTTTAGAAATATACCTTATTTGTGCATATATAATAAGTAAAAGAAAAGTATGAAATAACAAAAAAGAAATGGTATAATAATTTAGTAAATTATCTGAGTATTTCATTGATTGTCATACAGGCTGTTTGTGCTCTTGGAGGAATTCCTGATCATATGAATGAAAAACGTGAGTAGAATCTCAAGCTTCTTGTGTCTGTAAAAGATTTCTTATATTTTTAATTTGTAAATGGGCTATGTTTAAAAACCTGTTGAGCTGCTGCCACAAATTTGCGCCTACCTAGGCAGCTTTTTTGAGTATCAAGTAAAAAATGAGTATCAAATGAGCACTAAGAACCTTTGATCATGCATATGATGCCCAAAAATGCAGTTATGAGAAACAGCCAATGTGGCGAGTGTATTCAGTAGATTTTGCCTTAATATGTTAATCATTTCTAGTAACGATTAGTAAACTTTCCTTTTCTTTTGCTTCCTTAGGCGAACCAGGTAGCGGAACAGAGAGCGACACGTCCCCAGATCTCCAAAACCAGGAAAACGAACCAAGCCAGGAAGACACAGAAGAGGCAGATGGAGCCCTGCAAGACCTGAAACCCCAGAAAGCTGCTTCATCTTCTTCTGGGAGCCACCACAGCAGTCACAAGAAACGCAAGAACAAGAACAGACACAGGTACCTGATCTCCAGCAGGCCCTTGGGGTCCAGGTTTTAAGATGTTTTTTTGTTTTGTTTTGTTTAACTTACTAGCCCACTCTGGCTGGTCCAGTGCCAACTATTTGATTGTAAATTATTTGTCTTTTGGCCACATCTAAATATGTGAGCAGTTTTCCCAAATGGGAGGATTTGAATTCATTTTCATAGTGCTGTGGCTCCAGCTCAGCTCAGTTTGCTTTGTTTTCTCCTTTTCAGTATCTTTATCTGCTCTTTCCTCTCATGTGGATCCAACCTAAGGTCTCTTACTCAGTTCTGATGTGTTTTGGTCCACTTCAGACCGGTTTGATTAGAGATGATGTTCAGGTTTAACATCTGTGTTTGTATTAGATCAGTGTTTCTCAACCCTGGTCCTGGGCGCCCCCCAACACTGCACATTTTGTGTGTCTAATCAGGCACACCTGATTGCACTCATTAGCTCATTAGAAAACATCTCCAGGACCTGAAATGGGTGTGTCAGATAAGGAAGACATACAAAAGGCGCAGTGTTGGTGGGTGCCCAGGACCAGGTTTGAGAAACACTGTATTAGATTGATGGAAGGAAGGTTTTGAGCAGCTAGTTTTCCTTGGTTCAGCCTAGGGCTGCACGATTAATCGCACGATGTTGTGAGGCGCGTTTAGTCAATGAAGCCGGTACTTTGATTAGTAGTAAATCTCCATCACGTGCACTCAGCTGCGTTCTCTGTGTATTAATTGCTGCTCCAGCTGAACGCACATGATGGAGATTTACTACTAATCAAAGAACCGGCTTCATTGACTAAACGCGCCTCACAACATCGTGCGATTAATCGTGCAGCCCTAATTCAGCCTAGAGCTGGGGTGCCCAACCCTGTTCCTGGAGATCTACCTACCTGCAGACTTTAGTTCCAGCCCTGCTCCAACACAGCTGTCTGTAATTATCAAGTGCTACCTAAGAGATTAATTAGCTGGTTCAAGTGTTTGATCAAGGTTGGAGCTGAACTTTGTATGATGGTAGATCTCCAGAAACAGGGTTGGGCACCCCTGGCCTAGAGCATACATTGGCCCTACTGCATTTATAAATGATTTATGGAAAATTATGGATTAAAAGGTTTGATATTTACAGTGTTTAAAATGAACCTTAACCTTAATTTAACTTTCATGAATAAATACTGTCCTGTTTATCTGTATTTTTTATTTTATTTTAGGAATTGCATAATTACGTAATTTAGGAATTGCAAGATTAAAGTCGTGATACTTTGAGAAAAAAGTTAAAATTACAAGAATAAAGTCCTAGCAATACGAGAATCATTTTGAGAAAAACAAATTGAGAATGAAGTTTATAATAAACTTAAATGTTTTGAGAATAAAGGTGAAATATTATGGGAATAAAATTGAAATATTATGGGAATAAAGTTGAAATGACAACAATAAAGTCAAATTCACTAGAATAAAGTCAGTTTTTAAGAATACAGCCAAAATATTTTGAGAATAAAGTTGAATTACGAGAATAAAGTTGAAAAATTGAGAATAAAGTCGAAATTACGAGCAAAATTACGAGAATAAAATCGATTACAGTCGAAATTGAGAATAAAGTCAAAATTACGAGAAAAATTATGAGAAATTCAAAATTATAAGAATGAAGTCGAATAATGTAAAAATTGCGGGAATATAGTAAAAATGACGGGAATAAAGTCAAAATATTTGAGAATCAAGTCGAAGTTACGAGAGAATAAAGTCGCAGTTATGAGAAAGTCATAATATTTTCAGAATAAAGCAGAAGTTACGGGAATAAAGTCAAAGTTAGGATAATACAGTCGAAATTACAAGAATAAAGTATGTTTATGTTTTTTTTTTTTTTTAATGCGGCACTACACTTTTTGCATACATATTACATTGTATTGTTTCTTAAGAACAAGACTCTTGCTAATTTTTTTATTGTTATGCAAATTTATAAACACAATTTGCTTACACAGTGAATATTTGATAAATGAAATATTGGAAAAACTTTAGTTTATCTTTTGTAAAACAAACTGCATTTTAATTAAATTTTAAGTACTTTTTAATTTCATGTCTTTTTACGTATTCCAGCGATTAACAAGACTGATGTAATTTGCTCTTCAAACATGTCTTGATCTTTCTGTCTTTCTTTTGGAAACTGATGGTCGAATCCAGGATCACTTCAGATAATAGATGCGCACTAGTTAGGGTTCTATATTTACTAACACCCTATTGTCTGTCCTGTTGTTCATCTAGTGTACTACTGAAGGTGTCCACACATTGACACCTTATGTAGTGGACTGTGGGATTGACGTGCTGCTCAGTTTAGTTCACTAACCTCTAATGCTCTCTTCCTTCCTAACGCTGACCCCTTCAGCCCTTCTGGCATGTTTGATTATGACTTTGAGTAAGTCTCAATTTTACTTCCTGTTTCTCACTCCTGTGTCTTCTGTCCATTAGCTTCATAGGGCCGTCCACGTCACGTGGATGAATGCTGTGACGCTTGCTTCTACCTGATCATTTGCAGATGTCGCTGCAGTTTCTTTTTTGGTTTTGTTTGGTTTTACATTTATTTTTCAGCTGCATGTTTGTGGAGTTCATAGACTTGGTGGGGTTTATTTAGTTAGTTGCATGAAGGGTTTTAATCAGGTTCATTTGTTTATCTGACCATAATGAGCCACTTGTTAATGCATGTTTCCTTCTTACAGATTTGACATGAAGATGAACAAGAAACCCAGAGCAGTAAGTCCAGATGTACTTCTCTTTACAAATGTAAATTTAGGAGTGTCAATCACACAGATGCATTAAAAAAATCCATTAATTCCAGCATATTATATAGTCTTTTATATGTAGTGAATAATTGGGGCCTGAGCACTGGTTGTGCGAGGTACACGTATAGATTTAATTCGCACTCCATGTCACAAAGTTCGCTATTCAGGGCTGTATAAAAAGCGCATGCTCTGGAATTTGATATACTCCTTCAAGGATTTCCATCCGATTGTCACCAAACTTGGTCAACATGATCTCAAGACATTGAGGATGCTAAACTGCCATTGGATTTTTGATATCTCGAACAGTTTGGCCGTGAAGAGGCGACAAATTTATGGCGAGAAATGAGAAACAAGAAGTGTAAGCTTCTTAGTTTTACTCGATTTGCTTCAAACTTCTTCAGAACATAATGTCAAGACACAGCCAATGAGAATCTGTAAAGGGGTCCTTGATGTGGCAACGTGTCAAACTTGAATATTTTTTTCAGGTGTTTTTTAGGCCCTTAACATGCAAAAGCTCATAAATGGGCGTGAAGGAGGTGCTCTAAAGCGCCACCTTTAGACTAAACTAGTGGTTCAATGAAGTGCCCCTCCCGCTACGTTTCTCGTACATGTACGAAAATTGGCACACACGTCTAATACACCAATACCCACAGATAAGTCTCTTGGAGCACAATCCTAAGCCCAATAGGAAGTCAGTTATTTTTCATTTTCTCAGCATATTTTGCCATTTCAGGCATTGTACTTTAACATACTCCTCCCACAGATGTTTTCGGATCAACACCAAATTTGGTCAGTGTAATCTAAAGCCCTTTATAATGTTGAATTGTGAAGATCTAGAGTTTTCATTGAAGGGCTTGTCTGTGGCGGCCTGACAAATTTAGATGTTTCGCCATGAAACAGGAAGTTGCTATAACTCTGGTGCGAGGGCCCTTTTAAGGCTGCTTGCAGCTTTAATTCTCAATTATTTTTATACAATTATTTTATTTCATATATAGAAGCTTTTACTTTTGTTTGTAAGACACTTTATTGTCTGTGGAGTGTTTTTCTCAGTGTAATTGGTTAATATTGCAGGATTACTCGGCCTGACGGATCCTGGATGATATTCACAAACCAAACCTCTTCAGTCAGCTTCAATTCTCTCCTGTCTTGACCATCTGGATCTTCTGCTGCATTTCACCATATTTGTGTTTGCTACTTACTTGGATGTAGTGAAGCTCTTGTGTGATTGTTCTTCTCTGATGGATTCAGATCCACCTTATTGCATGATATGTACTGCAGACATAAGGTTCCGGTTTTGCTAATAATGATGAAATCTTTTTATTTATGATGTTAACATGGATGATGTATCATTGAATTCAAACCTTTCCCTCCTGCTTTTGGATATCTTTCAGTTTTGTTTTGTGAAACTTATGTAGCTAATGTAAAAAGTTGGTCATGTTATTACTTTTTTGTTGTTTTATACCATCTTGTTTTGAATAAAACTGAAATAAGAAAGATTTGTTCTTTGGTGACCAGTTCTTGGATTGAACATAGTAACTTTCCATTATTTGGACAGTGATCATACTGAGTGAATGCTGTTCTTAGAACCATTCTTTATGATATGCATTGTATAAGAGTTGACAGAAACATCAGTTCCAATCCAACATGGCAAATACAGGGACCTGTTTAAATGTGTAAATACAGGCAGAGCTCTGACATTCCCACCTTAACTTAATTTTTTTAATTTAATAAGAAAAATCGATAATTTTGACCCATACAATGTATTGTTGGCTATTGCTACAAATATACCCATGCTGCTTATGACTGGTTTTGTGGTCCATGGTCCGATGTACGCTCAACAGCTAGAGATAACCCATAATGCAGTGTGAGAGTCGCGCGCTGACTGAATTCCTGCGTCTCTCCAGACGATGTATATTATATATTATATATATATTATATATACTGTCGAAAGATTTAATCTCGATTTAGATGCTATATTGTTTTATTATCAAATGTTATATTATTCTAGAGTTTGGGAGCTGTTTGGGAAAAGCATTTTTTGTTATAAAGTAAGGTGTTTCTGTCATTTTTGCACTCGCCAGCCACACCAGCCACAATGTTTGGTCTTTATGCAGAATAGAGAAACATCAGGTATGACAATGAATGCAGATATGCTTGACAAGATGAACTAAGAATTTTTTCACAGATATGTTCAAGCTATTTAATATTGTTTGCCTTTAATATAAACAGCAAAGTGATTCAGGTGATTTTATGAGTGCATTCACTACATTTAGAAAGGAATTTTTTTCCCACAAAATATTTACTGCATTAAAATGGTATCAGAGTTGTATTTAAAGTATGTAATTTGATTGGTTGTAATGTAAAGCAAACTTTAATGTTTCTGTCATTTTGTCATATGATATAAAGAGACTAAATACAAACCTGCTACGCAGCTGAAAATCAGATTAAATGACATTTAAACATTAAAAAATATCTGTTAATTTTGAGGGGATGCAATAATGCAAAAATGCAATATTAAAATTTTGCCTTGAAAAGGTATGATAAAAGGAAAAGCAGTGGTGGATTCTTCTCCAACATTTTTTAGACACATGAAGTTAGAGATAGCTAATAATCTGTCGATTGAACTGGTTGAGCAGAGAAACATAGAGGAGAAAGACGCCCATTGAGCTCTTCACTGATCTCATCCACTCCATTGAGAGATGTTGAACTGCTGGAGAGGATGGAGGAGCAGCAGAGAAACAGCAGCGAGAGCTCACTGGAAAGCTGGAGCAGGACATCACTTAACTAAAGATGAGAAACACTGAGCTGGAGCAGCTCTCACACACTGAAGATCACCTCCACCTCCTACAGGTCAGTCAACATCTCTCTGATCAATAATAATGCAGTATATGACACTATAACACTCTCCACGCTAAAGGATTTCTCCTGCTGTGGATTTACTCATCCCTGAGCAGCCCTACAAACACCAGGAATTGGCCTGAGATGAAATGATGTGGAGTCCAGCTCTCATATCTACTCTTTCACTGGTCAATCTTTTGATGGGAAACTCTATCCGTATTTTGGCCCATCCTTAAACTATGAAGGTGAAAACTCAATCCCACTTATCATTACACCTGTCACTTGCGATAAATGAATTTACATCCCTGATGTGAAAGATGAAAATAATAATTACAGTACAGACCAAAAGTTTGGACACACCTTTGAACCAAAGTTTTCTTTATTTTCATGACTATGAAAATTGTAGATTCACACTGAAGGCATCAGAACTATGAATTAACATATGTGGAATTATATACATAACAAAAAAGTGTGAAACAACTGAAAATATGTCATATTCTAGGTTCTTCCAAGTAGCCACCTTTTGCTTTGATTACTGCTTTGCACACTTTTGGTATTCTCTTGATGAGCTTCAAGAGGTAGTCACCTGAAATGGTTTTCACTTCACAGGTGTGCCCTGTCAGGTTTAATAAGTGGGATTTCTTGCCTTATAAATGGGGTTGGGACCATCAGTTGTGTTGTGCAGAAGTATATATAGTATATATATAGTATATATAGAATTAAATTTTTTATAGAATTAAATATAATTCCACATGTCTTAATTCATAGTTTTGATGCCTTCAGTGTGAATCTACAATTTTCATAGTCATGAAAATAAAGAAAACTCTTTGAATGAGAAGGTGTGTCCAAACTTTTGGTCTGTACTGTATATTTGAAAACATTATGTATGTGGGATGAAGGGTCTTTAAGTTTTTTTTTTTTTTTTTAAGTTTTTAGAATTTGCTATATATTTTTAATCTAAGTAATGTAATGCTTGTTTATTCATGGCATTTTCACACCTTAAATTGTCTGTATAATATTAACATCAAATAAACTAAAAATAATCTTAATAAACTGTTGTATCAAGGCTGTTTGTTTCATCTCCCTTACATCAGATAGTAATATATAACAGAACTGTATGATTACCATATTGATATTACACAGTATTTATATAGCACTTCAAGGTGTATAAAAAAAAAAAAAAAGATACCATAGTGACCATGGTAAAACACTGCAGGCAAAATGCTATTTTTTCATGCACCCGTCAAATTTGAGATTTTGGGCTTTTTGGTTTTTCATAAAGTGTTTTTTAGACTAGTGGGAAGACAACATCCAAAATACACTGTTAAGTGTTTCTTTTATAGCACTGTATCTATTTGTGTCAATAGATTTCAATTACAATACATATTTTAAAGGCTGTTTTCTCAAAATGAGTTTTTTCTCTTACACTGAGCCATAAATCTCCCTCAGTAGCACTTACACACGTCAAACTTTTAATTTTTATTCCTGTCTATATCCTGAAGGTTTTTACAGAGGGATTTGTTCATATATAATTTGCTTGATTTTATACAACATTTTATTCCTTAAAAAATTGTAAAAAAAATAGTGTTTCCTGTCTGTTCTAAGTTTTTTTTTAAGAGTGACTAAATGAGATACCCAAAATCCCCTCTGTAAATACTTTTGACTCTAATATGTCAAATAAATTAAATAAGAATTTTGAAACTGACTTCATCCGTGTTTAGATTTTTGTTCTAGAAATGTATGCAAATTAGCAAATATTGCATTAAATAATACCTAATATGCATATTTAAACATAACATTTTAGAAACTTGTAATACAAAAAATGTTTGCAATTATTAATGTAATCAATCAGCTGGGTAAGTCATAACTATTAGTTTTTTTTACCCTATTCACCTGCAGTGTCGCGCCTTAACTACCTTCTTGTGCTCTTACTCTTTTCCTTTACTCCTGGTAACTTTTGATGAATTAATGAAAAATAATTAAGTTCTGTAAGCAAACCTCATTCAAATTGTCTCTACAAATAAATAAATTAATTAACAGCAGTGAGAGAATGGCAGTGAGAGTCTCCTCTGCTGACTATGAATCTGAAAGTTGTAATTTTTAAATGCGTCTCTACGAAATAAACGTAGTTATTGTGCTTTTTTGCGCTTCAAACAAAGCAAAACTTAAGATGCTGTCAAGAAAGAGCCGCTTAATTTTTTTTTACTAAGAAGTCTCTTTTTGTGTAAATACAAACACTGAAATCAATATTCATGTCACAAAATTACCCGCATTTACCTTTTCTGTCTTTGAGACGTTAAAAAACTTTTACCCAGAGCTTGAAAAATCATGGTAGTGTTTTTCACATCAGGTTCCCACGACTAAACCCTGCATCCACGAGAGCAACAGGCGTCACATAACATATCAGTAATACAAACAGACAGGGGCAGAAATTCTTAACAAATGTCACCAATCTTTTGTAAGTCTGTTGATATCTCTTTTTCATGGGCTGTTATAAACATCAGTCCTAATACAAACGGACAAACATAAACCCAACTCACCGAATCCAGGGATCAATTCAAATAGCCTTATACAGGGGGAGCTCTGACAGCACTGGAGTTCACTGAGATTCAGAGAAAGTGAAACTAACTTGATCAGAAACAATATGGACGCCTGAATCGATATGATCGACCTCCTTAAACAAAATATTTTTTACTGAGCTGTTCAAAGACCCTTGTGCACATCTGATACTCACAGGTATGTGATAGAAATATTAGCCTAAGAGACAGAGTCCTGAACAGGTTTATAATGGAAGTGGTCTGGTTTACTCAGGTTTATGTCAAACTGGAAACAGGACTTTGATCAGGACTTTATCATTTCAAATGCTCTTACTGCAATGGAATAGTATCTTGATTGTAGTAAAGTATCTAATTTGTTTGGTTGTAAGCCTACAGACTACAGTAAAGTTTAGTGTTTGTCATTCTGTCACGCGACATAAAAAATAGAGACGTGAAGTATAGCCTATGTTCTTTACTCCGGTAAGACACGCCTGCTACAATGTTTGTTAGCTGTGTTAGCGACCTTATACATGCCTGACAATATGAAGTAAGACCGTACATCATTTTACTTTGTGGGAAGACATTTTTTGTCAGACAACTTTTCAAAAAGATGTTAATATTGTTTGATTTTAATATAAACTGCCAAATTTCATGTGATTTTATGAGTGCATTCCCTGTGTGTTGAAAGAGATTTTCCTCCAACAGAATCAAATGTTTACTGTTTACTGAAATTGTGGCAAAATTGTGTCATAAGTAAGTCTGTTTCTGTCAGAGACTAAAGAAAGACTAAAGGAACAGGAAGCAATTGACTTACAGACAGACTTAAAACAAACCTGCTACACTGCAGCTAAAAAAGTTAAGGCTGCATAAAACGAAATGAAAATGACATTTGATGTTGCATTTCATTTTGTGAGAAATTTATTTTGTGTGAGAACTGTTCAATGCTAATTATGAATGTTTAGATGAAATATTTTGCTATGAAAGTTGATTAAATGGTCATGATCTGATTTAATTGTTTAGGTTGAAAATATAATATTATAGTAATATTTATGTTTATTATCATAACTTTAATGCCAGGGCTGAATACAAGACTTAGTTAATATAGTTTTTCATAAATTATTGAGCTATTTAAAATGAGCTGATGTGAAATAATGCAGTGAATTTTATGTAAACATGTTTGGATGAAATTGGCTATAAAACATTACAAAATTTTGACTTTTGTGATAAGATTTTATATAACCTAAGAGACAAAAAGCATGTGGTCCATTTTTAAAAGGAGGAAATAAACTGTAAAATTTAAATATGTGCAAATGTTTCCTTAAGGATCTTTTTCTACATGGCCTGATATTAAATGTTATTTATTATTATTTACATGCCCTGATATTTAATAATATTTGACTTGAATAAAATTTGTTATTGTTTTCAAATGGGCTTGAATGTTCTATGTCTATTAATCCTTTAGTAATAATTTAAGCTGTTAAATAAGTCTGTCATGATTTCTGTCTTGAAAAGGCTTCATCAATCATGGCAGAATCTTCACCAACATCATTAAAAGGAACAACGAGGAGAAGCAGTTTGACCTTACCTCCATGTAAGACAGTAACCAGTCATAACCCGCAATTGATTTACTTTAGTGGACAAATAACTTTTCTTATGGGATTTTTTTTTTAATATATTTGTGAATGTTGTTTAGATATACATTTCAGGAATGTAGATGATTTATCTTTATAATTTCTCTTTCCAGCAATGTCATCCTCCAGTGGTCCACTGACTGAGGAGCTTCAGTGCTCTATATGTCTGGATGTGTTCACTGATCCAGTCAGCACTCCATGTGGACACAACTTCTGCAAGACCTGTCTGAATAAGTGCTGGGACAACAGCCAGACCTGCAACTGTCCATACTGTAAAGAAACATTCAAGCAAAGACCTGATCTCAAGATTAATACCACACTCAGAGAGATCGTAGATCACTATAAAAAGAAAAGTCCTGAGAAAAAGCCTGAAGTTCTGTGTGACTTCTGTGAGGAAAGAAAGCTGAAAGCCCTGAAGTCGTGTCTGGTGTGTCAGAGCTCTTACTGTGAAACTCACCTGCAGCCTCATTTCAAAGTGGCAGGTTTAAAGAAACACAAACTGATGGATCCTGTGAGTAATCTGGAGGACTATATATGTCAGAAACATGAGAGACCTCTGGAGCTGTTCTGTAGAGATGATCAGACGTGTGTGTGTCTGTTCTGTACTGAAGGAGATCACAAGAACCACAACACTGTTCCTATAGAAAAGGAGAGTGAAGAGAAGAAGGTAGAAGTTACAATTAAAACTAGACACATATTATGATGAATCACATTTTATTCGTGACATAATAGAGTTAATTTTGAAAACACTGTTATGATAAATGTGCTGTCTATAGATTCAACTGATAAAGACACAGAAAGACGTGCAGCAGATGATCCAGGACAGAAACCAGAAAATTCAAGATATCAAATACTCAGCAGAAGTCAGAAAAGTAAGTTTAAAATAGTTTAAGTAAAAAAGTATTATAGATAGTTGCAGTTCACCAAGACTCCTGATACAGTCCGACAGCAATGGAACTTTTCACTGTTTGTATCACTCCACTTGTCTGTATTTTTTCCAGTCAGACTGTCGGTAAGTGGTGGGGATTTTACAGTGACTCTCTGCAAGTTACATTGTTACACCATTAGGTGGCGACAGTTGATTGCCTTTATGAGAGAGTCATTGATTTTCAATCACTCAACAAACTGTTTAAAAACACTTACTGATTCAGTTTGTTGTGACTTTGTTTGAAACTCTTTTTTTTGGAGAAAATACAGACAAAACAAATGGCAATAATTTAATATTAGCTAGTTAACATAAGAAGAATCAACCAATGTTAATCCCCTTTTTATTGAAATGTTGTATGAAAGCAATATCACGCTCACAGTCATACTGTTGGTCTGTATATCGACATGACTGTGATTACCTGATCACTTAGTACAGTCATATCACACCTCTCCTCATTAGGACACATGATCTGACAAATCATTTAGTGCAAATTGTGCAGGATGAAATAGTAACACTGTCTGAGCAAACACCACTATATGTTGACTGACCTTGTTGAGCAGAGAAAAACAGCAGACGAAAAAGCAGCCCATGTTGAGCTCTTCACTGATCTCATCCGCTCCATTGAGAGATGTCAGACTGAACTGCTGAAGATGATGGAGGAGCAGCAGAAAGCAGCGGAGAAACAGGAGCAAGAGCTCATTAAAGATCTGGAGCAGGAGATTACTGAGCTAAAGATGAGAAACACTGAGCTGGAGCAGCTCTCACACACTGAAGATCACCTCCATCTCCTACAGGTCAGTCAACATCTCTCTGATCAATGATAATGACAATTTTTGACAGTATAACACTCCTCATGCTGATGGAATTTTGCTCTCTCCTGCTGTAGATTTACTCATCACAGTGCAGCCCTACAAAAACTAGGAACTGGCCAGAAATCAGTATAAAGACTAATGAGAGTATGTCGAATCTGAGGAGATTTCTGACTCAACTGCAGGACACTCTAAACAAGAAACTCAGCCATTCAGCAACAGTTACTGGTACGTCAATCTCAAATCCACTGTAAAGATACATATATTTATCTTTCAATATCAGTAATGAAGAATGAGTCTGATTAAAAATAAAATAAGAAAACTATGTGATCATGTGTTTGTGACTCATTATCAGCACCTCACAGCTCTTATTGAAGAAGGCAGGTCCTTTTTATCTCTAATTAATTAAAATATGTAGTAAATTGATCTAGTCCTAGAAGCTTCATCGCTGTAACCACAATCATGAGACTTTAAAGAACACTTCACTTGCCACGTATCATTAATTTGTCTTTTAATTGTTCCATTTCTATTTTGTGAATACATTAAATCAAATTAGTAGTTGGAGAGAAGATTTGTTTAAAAACAAAACAAAATTAAATTAAATAAAACATCATGCTGAAATTACCTTATATCCCCATAAAAAAAATAAAAAAAATTCCAAGCACTCAAACATCTAAAAGCTCAAACACAAATCAACACTGGTTTCTGCTTGATTTTCTAAAAATCAGCAGAAACAAACATTGATCAGATAAAAACATGATGTTGTACACAATTCTTTAAATATATCCTTAAAGCTTGTCTAAAAAGTCCACACATAAAATCATCCAAAGATCTCCTGATGTATTATTGTCATGTGTCTCTGCAGAGCTGAAGTGGATGCAGCAGTATGCAGGTACAGTGTGCTGTTTATGCTATACTAGATTACATTCATAGTGGAGAGCGGGGCACAACCTAATACTTTTTGACTTTCTCAGTTTTTAATTTCACACGTTTAGTACAAATGTGTGGGTTTTGTTTCATAATTACAGTGTATACCTTTTTCTTATTTACCCCACAAAAATGGAAGTGACGTGACAACATGCCCCATTGGGGTACATTGTAACATCTGAGGGGCACATTGTAACACGACAACTTAAAACTATCTGATCTAATGAAAAAATTAAACAGAACAAACTAAAATATTTTGTCAGGAAAATAAAATGATTAACTTTTTGAATTAAATATTGTCATTAAGTATTAAAAATAAACTAATTTTAGAGTTTGACAGTGAAGGGCCCCCTGCTTGACATGGCCCTGAACACACAGATATACAGTATAGTTCAAAACAATGTGGGCAAATAGATGAAGAAACACATTCAGCATTCAGCACACATTCAACATTTTCCATCTGTGTAACTGGAATTTAAAACCGGTTAGCGTCTTCTGCTACCAAATCACTAAAGATCTAAACTGCTAAATAACAGACTGGAGATTAAAATAATAGCAGATTTGTCTCATTTTAAATTCATACTAAAAACTGAGATGGAAAATTTATGTTAGCCAGCAATTTACTTTTGTTATGGTAAAATAAATATTCAGTAATATCTTCAAAATAATTTTGAATTTTGGCACATTTTTTCTCTATACAGTGCTTATATAAAAACTAGTAATACCGCAAGTTTTGTTATGCTAGCATGTGTGAAAATGTTTAAACCCTGTGTTAGTTTGTGCCCGCTCACCCTTCCCTATAGCTTCAGTACTGCACTACAGTCTGATTAAAAACTTTATGAAATCTTTGTATTGTGAAGTTGTGATTCATATTCTCTGTTTTCTCAGTGGATGTGAATCTGGATCCTGATACAGCTTGTCCATATCTCATCCTGTCTGATGATGGAAAACAAGTGAGATGTGGAGACATTAAGCAGAAACTCCCAGACAACCCAAAGAGATTTGATAGATATCCTAATGTCCTGGGAAAGGAGGGATTCTCCTCAGGGAAATTTTATTTTGAGGTGCAGGTGAAGGGAAAGACTGCATGGGATTTAGGAGTGGTCAGAGAATCCACTGACAGGAAGGGAGAGATCAGACTGTGTCCCAGCAATGGACGCTGGACTGTATGGCTGAGGAATGGGAATGAATATAGTGGCTGTAATAACACCCTTGTCTCTCTGTCTCTGAGAGTGAAGCCGCAGCGGGTCGGTGTGTTTGTGGATTATGAGGAGGGTCTGGTCTGCTTTTATGATGTGGAGTCCAGCTCTCATATCTACTCTTTCACTGGTCAGTCTTTCACTGACAAACTCTATCCATTTTTTAGCCCATGCAATAATGATAAAGGTAAAAACTCAAGTCCACTGGTCATCACACCTGTCAATTACAATAAATAAATCTACCCCAATATGAAATAGAAACACTAGATAAAAAATAATGGCTTTTAAAAGATCTTTAAAATCAAAAACCAATAATGTGCTGCTATTCAAACAATTAAATTTTTTCCCCCCAAAATTATTATTTTAGTTCTGTATCTATGGCATATTTTACTGTGAAAATGTAATGCTGTCAGGTTCATGGTTTTGTTCTTGGTTTTGATTTAGTTCTGTTCTGTCTCCCTGTCATGATTTGATCTGCTTTCCTAGCTTGTTCCCTCATTCACCTGTTCTGTTAATCTCATTAGTTATCCTAGTTATTTAAACCCTGCGTTTCCTGAGTTCATTGTGTCATCATTGAGTTTTTCAATGCCTATTTATTTTTATTTTAATTTCGGTAACACTTTATATTAACTACACACTATGAACCATTAGTTAAGCATTAATAAACAGTCATCATTTATAAATCATCATCTCTACATTAATAGACAACAGTATGCAGTTTATAAATGCAGCTATAGATGCTGTGTTCTTGATTTTTAAACATATCTATAATGTGTTTAATAATGTGTATTTTCATACTTTATTAATGACCAATTTATCATTTCTAAATCAAGTATTACATTATTTACAAAACAGTTATTTAGTTGTCATCAGTGGTTCATAAGATCATTTAGAAAGTGTAACTAAATGATTAATAAATGGACATTTATACATATTATTTAGAAATATAGTAACAGTGTGTTAATAAATGCACATATTCCTACTGAAATTCGTGACTAATTCAGGTAGTTAAAAGACATTTAGTAGTTGTCAGTTAACTGTTTTTGTGAGCTCATCTAAAGTGAAGACCATTTAAAGATTTAAAGAGATTTAAAGGCCTGGCTATCTTATAAAAAGAAGAAGGAAACAAACAACACAGAGTAATACAGAACACACACAAACACACACACACACACACACACACACACACACACACACACATAGATATGAAGATGGAAAAAAATGAAACCGTACCAACTGTACACTTTTTATAAAATGAAAAAATAAACCTCTGCAACAAAATTTACAAAAAATAAAATAAAATAAAAAATAAGCAAGAATGTAAATATAAATAAAAAAATAAACAAAATTAATATACATCAATAAAATAAGCAACAAAAAATGAAGACTCACAATTATCTGAAACAGAACATCAAATACTGTATATTCAACAAACAATAAAAATATCTTTATATCAGATTTCAGAGACTTTGGTTTATGTTACTGTTAAGTTATGTGCACAGGAATTTTTAATTTTCTATGACATTGCAGAGGTTTATTTTTCATTTTATAACAAGTGTACAGTTGTACAGTTTTGTTTTTTGCATCTTGAGCCTTTAAATCTGCTTTGTAAAAGTTTTACGAGGCATAAATAGTCTTCACTTTAGATGGGCTCACAAAAATAGATAACTTACCTACTAAATGTTTTATAACTACCTGAATTAATCATGAATTACAGTAAGAATATGTGTGAATAAAGCATTTATTAACACACTGAGTAACTATTATTATATGTCTTAATAATATGTATAAATGTGCATTTAAAGTTAAAGTTATAATCATTTAGTAAAACTTTCTAAATGATCTTATGAACCTCTGACAACTTCTAAAAAACTGGCTTGTTAATAATATAATACTTAATTTAGAAATGATCAATTGATTATTAATACATTATGAAAATACAAGTATTAAAAACATTTTAGATATGCTTATAAATCAGGAACAAAACATTTATAGCTGCATTTATAAACTGCTTACTACTGTCTATTAATGTGGAGATAATGGTTTATAAATGATGAATTGCCTTTTTACTAATGCTTAACTAATGGCTCATAGTGTGTAGTTATTATAAAGTGTTACCAATACACTTTACACTTTACACTCCAAGAAAAGTCAATCCAGCTATTATTTTGTAATACAAGGCAAAAATGCAGTAAATATTCTAGACAAGTCTCAGGCTGTGAAATAGCAATAACGGCTCCCTCAGTTCTGATTCAATCTCAACTACAACTGGCAGATGTTGCATGAATGCAGCATTAAGATACACCATGTGAAATTTGTGTATGGCAACAAAGCAACACATGATGCAAATAGACTATTTCATGACAGCCATATGATTGCTCCTAATCCATTGCTTGCAATACTTATCGCTGATGCACAGAGTAAACTAATGGTTTTTCACCATTGCGTGATGGGGGAAGTCAATTGGAAAAATAAAGCAACAATGATATTGGTCGCTTTGTTTACAGGCAAGGGTGGTTGAGTATTTATTTGAATGTAAAGTTTGCACCCAAAACACTTTCAGGAAAGTAACATCTGCACCTATAGGCCATTTGCTAATCACAGAAAGGGCCATTCAAACATCTAGTAATGATAAAATCAGTCAGAGGAAAAACATACAGACTCATAATATTTGATAGATTCCGTAAAGTAGTGGGGGGGATCTATGCTAACATTTGGATATACGATTAAATTTAAGAAAAGAGAAACTCATGTAGCCTATGTCATTGATTGCACAAGTATGTGTGCTTTACCAAATCAAAACAGAAACATGATATGGGACAACTTAGAGGAAAATGTGCCATAATTAGGCTTTTGGATCAAGATATGTACTATGATTTAGTAGTACTCGAATCATTTATTCTAACCAATATGACAATCATGAAGGTTGCAGATAATTGTACAGCAGAATCAGTTTTCCATTATTATGTACTATGGAAGATCAATCAGAAGGAATAGTAGTCCTAAGTAAAATTACTGCAAGGGGTGTGTCACGGATTGGCCAGGTTCTTCCACCTCCCACACGCAGCGATCACACTCACCAGAGTTCTGATGACACACACCTGCACCCAATCACCACCAGCACTTATAAGCACACTTCACACACCACTCAGTGTTCGGGCTCGTTTGTACGAAGCGAACTCATTGTGCTACTCTGCCGAGTTCACAAACCTACCTTGCTACTTACCTGCGTCTACAGTACTTACCTGAATCTCTGTTCCAGTCAGTGCAACGATCAGCCGAATCTAGTCAGCGGTGTCTGTGTGTGTGCCGTAAGTCCATCAGCTCTGCACCACCGGTATGTGTGTGTGTCCTGCCCGAAGTTCTCCTCCCGTCGATCCTGCAAAAGAAATCATCAACATTCAGTCTGTTGCAACATCTAAGGAAAACTATTCATCTGAACTGTTATACTTACCCGGCTCTGCATGTCATCATCTTCAAATTGCTCTGCTTCTGTAAATAAATATCCTTGCTTTCACTTACCTCTCTTGTCCGTCTGCTTCCTTAACAGGGTGACAGTATAGGAGGGGACCGAAATGAATCTGTGCAGTCCCTGCAAAAAAGACAGAGTGAAAAAGAGCGAAAAAGGCTGACATAAGGCTGACACAAGTGTATACATACATTCTATTGGCCAATCAATGAAATACTAGAGTAATGTAAGCAAATATGGATTTGAGTCAATATTCATTTAGATAACTCCTAACAAGAATATAGAGTGGAAAAACTATATTTATTGTAATCAGCAGAGATTTATAACTATGCTGATGAAGCATAGACAAACACTGAACTGGTTGTTGGTCGAAAAATGTGTATGTGTAATCTTTGGAACTGACTGTTGTACTTATATTCCAAACAATACAGCCCCAGATGGATCATTCACCAAAGCTATGGAGAAACTGGAAAAAAAAAAAAAAAAAAATAACAGAGATGAGGTGACTGAAAAGGCCGGATCTGCATACAAAGGACTGGTTTGATTTATTTTTAGGGGGCTTGGGGATCATAGTTAACCAAAATGGGACTCATAATAGGCATTGTTGTTGTTGTATTTGTTTTTCTGTTCTGTTGTGCCTTTTTCTCAGATTAATGCTGCAGCCAAACAGATGATTAATGTATCAGTAAAGCCATCTGGAATTGACATTATGTGTACCAGCGTGCATACAGTGAGTCCTGAATGAACTAGATGTAATTGTGTAAAACCTTCTGAAAAAGCAACAGAGTGGTAGGGTATACAAGATCCGGGAAGCAATGAGATCTGCCTGAAAGTTTCTCTCGCAGCGATGGACAGCATCACCAGAAAGCACTCCAGGCTGACAGGAATGTCTGGAGTTCCTCTGGCGCCGTGGGATAAACCAGTCCATCATTTATCCCATTTCTTTGTTTTGTTGATATTGATTTTAAAAATATAATAATCTGAATAATCATCTATGTACTCTTCATAACCATGACAACCATGGGCAAGGTTAACACATTCTGCGCACTTTAATACACATTGTTGATTTTTTTCTGATTCATTATTTTGACCCCCAAGAATGTATAGGTAGTAAAGTCTTTTACTCTTCTCTAATCAACTATGGGGAGAGATGTTTGTCTTCGACTTTCTCCAGAGTGCGGCATCATGAAGAATCCATTCCTTAAGAGGATTAAGACCATTATTGGTTCATAGATGAATGGAAAGTAGAGGTGGACTCATGGTGTTGCACTCTGGGTAAAGGGTTTAGAGGTGAGACTTGGTAAAGTCTCAGAGGGGGTAATGTGTTGTGATATTTTATTCAAAAATATGAAGTATGGTTTTAACCATAATCAATATACTGATCAATGTGGTGATTGTTTCAATAATTGCTTCAGTATTGGATGCCTTAATATAGACTGTGAGTCTTAGGTGCCTTCTAATGGGCAATTATGGTGCTTTCCATTGATCAGCGCCAATGAACTAGAGTTAACCAGTGAACTTTAGGTGACTTCCAAGAATATGACAAAGATGGCACAAACAAGTATGATCCATGATCAAAGTCTGGCAATGAGCACACCTGCATCTTGGGAGAGAATGAGACTAAGGATAAAATGGAAAATGGTTCAAATATCATTACTCCAAAATTACGTTTTGGAATTAGCAATGGAGGCATTGAATGAGATGCGTAAGAAATTAATCCTAGTCACAATAGCATTTTAAAGACAAAAACCAGATGAATGTCTTGAAATATATCATCTGATCGATGTCTTGTTGAATAATTGACGATGGTCCATTGAATTCTTAGAAAATAATGCACACTCGAGGTGTAATGGCCACTCTGACAATGGCAGATTTTACCTAATTAACCATGTTTGAAAAGCTGTAAAAGTTTTAAACAATGTTTTAAAGGAGGAGCATCCTAATGCTGTTCCGTGACTTTATTCTGTGGATCACAAAAGAGGTTTAGAAATTTATATTTTTTCCCTTGGTTCACTTGTGTGGGCTATACTGAGATTAATCTGAAAGAAACATCAGGTTCATACAAAAAGACACACATGAACACAACATACTGAATACAGAGACAAATGTAAATGCATAAATACAGGAAGAGCTCTGACATCACTGGAGTTCAGTGAGAGATTCAGAGAAAGTGAAACTTTCTTTAAACAACATAATATTTAATGAGCCGTTCAAAGACCCCTGTAAACACATCTGATACTCACAGGTAAGTGAAAAGAGATTGTCCTGAACAGGTTTCTAATGGAACTGGTCTGGTTTATTTGGCTTTATATCAAAACTGGAATAAGTTAAATGGGGACAGCTTTAAGCATGTCAAAGACTCACAATCTACTTTAGTTTTTTTTTTTTTTAATGCAAATGGTATCAGAATTGTATTTAAAGTATATCATTGGATTGTTAGTAGTTTGGAGTTTCTGTCATTTTGTCACACAACATAAAGACTAAAGAAACAGGAAGTATATGACCCCTTTAAGTGACGCAATTAATAAAATGTAAGAATTTGATATGAAAGATGATAAATACATTTAATACAGTTAATAAAAATGATCTGGAGACAAATTGTAACTTTAGTCATACAGTATGAAACATAATTTTATTAACAACAATTTTTTTCTAGTAATTTAGAAAAACCACTAGCCACACTGGCTGTTGAGCAAAAATGTTAAAGTCAAGCCCTGATTATATTACCCATATTTTACTTGCTGTTTCTGATCTCAACAGCAGGTCATAGTTCAGACTATTCAGTAAGTTTACGGTGTTTCACAAGGAGTGATTGTGTTTCACTTACTTAAAAGGAGGTTTTAACACTTTAGTATAAAAATTATTTTAATGGTAATGATTCACTTTGATATTAAATTATTAAGATATTAAGCAATGTCTTGTTTAGAAAACTTTAACATTACTCCAAGTGTGAATCGACTGCTTGAAATAAACTTATGTGAAATTATAGTAGTTATAATAATAGTTTTGTTTTTTTTTGTCCTTGAAAAGGCTTGAAGAGTTAAAGAATGATGGCAGAATCTTCATCAACAGAAGCTGGAAAAACCAGAAGAGGGAATATAAATGATCCTCCATGTAAGTCAATAACCAAGAAAATAATGAATTACTGCATGAATGACTATCACTCTACTCATAATATTTAAAATGTACAGTTAGGATATGACAGTACTAGTGCTTCACATTAGGGTATACTGATCAGCTTGTCTGGGTTCATTTTGCAATATGTGTTCTCTTATATATTTAAATGTCTTCCAAGGCAAATTTCTTTAAATCTTTTGTCTATAGATGCTCCTTACATTTAACCGGCTTCAAGGTGCATCATATGATTCTTTATAAGCAATTGTTGTTGTTTTGCTTTTCGATCTGCCCTTAGTCATTCATTGAAAATAATAATTGTCATCAAAATGTATGTTGTATACATTAGTTTGTTGTTGTTTTTTTTTGTTTGTTAAAGGCTTAAAGAGAGAAAGTACAATGGCAGAATCTTCACCAACACCAACAAAAGCAAGAAAAAGGAGACAGAGGAGAGATGGATCTTCATGTAAGTCAGTAACCAAGAATATAATGAATTATTGCATGAATGACTTTCACTGCTCTCATATTTTAAAAGTTCTTCAAACTTTTTGTCTCTAGATACTCCTTATATTCAACCAGCTTCATTAAGTGCATTATGGAATTATTTTGCTTCTCTATCTACTCTTACTCATATATTTAAAATAATAATAATTGTAATAATCACCTTCATAGTGATTTCAATATTTTACGCAGAAGCCCAGAATTCAGAGTGTTTTTCAAGTGTACAAATTTAAAACTAGTGTAGGTGATTTACCTTCATCATGTCTCTTTCCAGACATGTCATCCTCCAGTGGTCCACTGACTGAGGAGCTTCAGTGCTCTATATGTCTGGACATGTTCACTGATCCAGTCAGCACTCCATGTGGACACAACTTCTGCAAGACCTGTCTGAATAAACACTGGGACAACAGCCAGACCTGTAACTGCCCATATTGTCAAGAATCATTCAACCAAAGACCTGATCTTAAGACTAATACCACACTTAGAGAGATTGTAGATCATTATAAAAAGAAAAGTCCTGAGAAAAAGCCTGAAGTGCTGTGTGACTTCTGTGAGGAAAGAAAGCTGAAAGCCCTGAAGTCATGTCTGGTGTGTCAGAGCTCTTACTGTGAAACTCACCTGCAGCCTCATTTGAGAGTGGCAGGTTTAAAGAAACACAAACTGATGGATCCTGTAAGTAATCTGGAGGACTATATATGTCAGAAACATGAGAGACCTCTGGAGCTGTTCTGTAGAGATGATCAGACATATGTGTGTCTGTTCTGTACTGAAGCAGACCACAAGAACCACAACACTGTTCCTTTAGAAATGGAGAGTGAAGAGAAGAAGGTAGAAGTTACTATATCAAAACTAGGCTCATATCATCATGAATCACATTTTCTTTGTGACATAAAAGAGTTAATTATGAAAACACTGCAAGTCAGAAGATAGCAAATCTCTGTTATAATAAATGTGTTGTTCTCTGTCTAAAGACTCAGACACAGAAAGACGTGCAGCAGATGATCCAGGACAGAATCGAAAAAATTCAAGACATCAAACGCTCAGCAGAATATAGAAAAGTAAGTTTAAACAAAGACTATAGAATACCCCAAGACGTGTCACTCGTATAGTTCTCTTACGAGAGGTCTCTCCTACTGCGTAGCTTACGCTAGGGGAAAATCCTTTCCGCGAGAGATATTGAAGCCAAAAAATTATCCTTAATTTTGTATTAATGTAAAACGCGTTGCCGCGGTGAGCAGACATAGGCGAGGCGTATTGCGTGCCTATTGGCTGCTCCGCAGCAACTGCAGCACCTATCGAGCGAGGCTTGGCGCGATGCCAGCTCCAATGAGTGCATTTCGCGCCTGATACGTCATCTCCCGCCGAAAGTGGCGTGATCCCAGCCTATAAATATCGCTCGCAGGTAGCTACACTCTGATTTTTTCATCCTTCAAGCGAAGCTCACGCATCGCTGGAGCCGGAGAAGAAGCCGCCGTCGACTGCAAGCATCTCAGCGGGACGAGCCATTGGAGCTGCTGGCCACGCCGCCTTCTGTGCCTTCCTGCTGCGCTTTCCGGCGCCTATATCCTTTATAATCCTTTATAATCTACAGTGTGTGTCGCCGCTTCTCTAAGAGAGTAAAGTGTCTTTTTAAAGATGCTTTCATACGGCTCGTGCAGATGCCAATGGCGACTCTGAGGACTTGCCTTGCCTTCTTCACTGAGACTGCTCCCCCGCCCGCGCGGTGTCGCGCCGTAAAAAAGCGCTGTGCCCAGCGGGCCCCGGACCCTTCCTCCAGCCGACAAAGCTCGCCGGTTCGCCCGCCTGCTTCATCGACCTCGTCAGCCTCTGTTCCGGACGTAAAGCGGCCGCTGTATGCCACCGCTTCCATCGACGCCACTGACGAGGGGGGCCATGAAGGAGGAAGAGGATTTCCGTTTCCCGCCAGAGCGGGAACGCGCATTCTGCTCAGACGCAGCGCTGCGTAGCATGGCCTCTCACCGTTGCTGAGAGGCACCCGTGCTAGGAAAACGACGGTGTACGAGTCCCGCTGTTGCCGGTCCCCCACCAAAGTTATTCGCTCGTCCAGTCCCAGGAAATGTGACTGTTCCAGTGTTTTCTGCAGCCAACAAACCGGCTCCGTCGCCCGTTTGCCTGCACACAAAAGTAGTTCCCACGGCTACACAGATAAACTCCCAATAAAGTGTATTATCTGGTGTCCCGGCCAAGGCCGATGGTGTTTCACGTGTTGTAAGAATATGCCCACTAACCAGTGCTCATCTCTACACACAAGCACAGCGCACATAAAATCGACTCAGATCGATTGCGCGTCACACGTGGTAAATGTGCCCGCTTCACAGTGCCCACAGACACCACATTATGCACTGTTGGTTTCTGTAAAAACGAAACCAACAGTGCATTAACTCTATGCTTTGGGGTGTTAAATGTGCCCGCTTCACAGTGCTCACAGACACCTCATTATGCACGTCAACCGGTTTCTGTTAAAACGAAACCAACAGTGCATTCGCTCTATGCAGGCGAACGTTGTTTTGGAGTGTTAAATGTGCCCGCTTCACAGTGCTCACAGACACCTCATTATGCACGTCAACCGGTTTCTGTAAAAACGAAACCAGGAGTGCGTTCGCTCTATGCAGGCGAACGCTGTTTGGAGTGTTGAACGCCGGTGCGCGAGTCCCGCGGCTGCCAGACTCCCACCGAAAGTATTCGCTCGCTCAGCTCCAAGAAATGTGGCTGTTCCAGCGTTATCCGCAGTCATCAAGCCGGCACTGCAGCCTGCTTGTCTGCACTCAAGAGCCGTTCTCACGGCTACCCAATTAAATCCTCAAAGGAGTGTATTTTCGGGTGTTCCGGCCATAGCCGAAGGTGTTTTGTGTGTAGCTCGCATGCACATACACATGAGCACATCCTGTCATACAAAACCCGCGCACATAAAGTCGACCCGAATCGGCTGCGCTTCACATGTGATAAATGTGCCCACCCCAGAGTGCCCACACATATCACATCAGGCAGGTCTTACGGTTTCTGTAAAAACGAACCGGACGACGCCCCGTCTACACGGCTAAAGGCTGCGCTGAGTGTGTTGAATGTGCCCGTTACTACGCAACCACATATACACACAAAGATAGCAGTCCCCGCGGTCAGTGTACCCCGAACCTCGAATGTCACAGTCACTCGTGCGTCACAACGCACCGAAGCGACTCCGTTATTGACAGATCGGAGCGCGCTTCGCACCTACCCCCTTGCGTTACAGGTAAATGCATGGGAAAAGCTCCCAGGGGTTTCACAATGGGTGCTGGACATTATTAAAGGAGGCTATTCGCTACAGTTTCACCGACTTCGCATGTGGTATATGTGCCCACCCCAGAGTGCCCACACATATTACATCAGGCAGGTCTTACGGTTTCTGTAAACCGGACGACGCCCAGTCTACGCGGCTAAAAGCTGCATCGAGTGTGTTAAATGTGCTCGTTACCACGCAACCACATATACACACAGAGAAAGCAGTCCCCGCGGTCAGCGTACCCCGAGCCTTGCATGTCACAGACACCGAAGCGGCTCCGTTAGTAACAGATCGGAGCGCGCTTCGCACCCACCCCCTCGCATTACATGCAGATGCATGGGAAAAACTCCCAGGGGTCCCAAAATGGGTGCTGGACATTATAAAGAGAGGCTATTCGCTCCAGTTTCGACGACGCCCTCGCCGTTACACGGCGCGCGTCGAGACCACGATAAAGGCAGATGCAGCACACCTGCTACGAGCCGAAGTGACCACTAGATCTAAGGCAACTGAACAAAGCGCTAGTGAAGCGAAAGTTCAGAATGCTCACAACCAAGAAAATCCTCGCACAAGTGTGCCGAAGAGACTGGTTTGTGTCAGTGGATCTGAAAGACGCGTATTTTCAAATACAGATAGCGTCGCGTCACAGGCGATTTTTGAGATTCGCCTTCGAGTGCCAGGCTTATCAGTACACAGTCCTGCCATTCGGTTTGTCCCTAGCACCCCGTACATTTACGAAGTGCATGGACGCAGCGCTCGCCCCGCTCAGACAGAAAGGCGTGCGAATACTGAATTATTTGGACGATTGGCTGATTTTAGCGCAATCTCACTCAATGCTCAGGGAACACACGACCATGTTACTCGATCACCTCGAGAACTTGGGTTTGAAAGTCAATTGGGAGAAAAGCTCGCTGAACCCCAGCCAGAATATCTCCTTCCTGGGCATAGAATTGGACTCGCTGGCAATGACAGCGAAGCTTTCGTCAGTGCGCGCGCTGAACGTTCAGAGCGCAGTGAGCGCGCTCTGCCGCAGCAAGTCTGCCCCGCTCAAGACCTTTCAAAGAGTGTTAGGTCTTATGGCTTCAGCATCATCAGTTCTACAGTTAGGGGTGCTTTGCATGCGCCCACTGCAGTTCTGGCTGAAAGCGCGCGTGCTGCGCCGAGCGTGGGCGTCCGGTCGACTCCGTCTCACGATCGATCAGAGTTGCGTTACAGCCCTGATGCGGTGGAGAGCAGCCGACTGGTACCGAAAAGGTGTCACTCTAGAGAGACCCTTGAGGGTGAAAGTAGTGTCCACGGACGCGTCCACCTCGGGATGGGGGGCGCTGCTAGAGGGCAGACCGGCGTTCGGCCTATGGTCAGAACGAGAGAAGTCACTGCACATCAACTGCCTCGAAATGATAGCAGTGGAGAATGCGCTGACATATTTTCTTCCCCTATTGAAGGGAAGTCATGTTTTAGTCCGCTCCGACAACACATCGGTAGTGGCTTACATAAATCGCCAGGGCGGACTCAGGTCCAGAAACCTGCATGCACTTGCAGAACGCCTTCTGGTATGGGCTCATCGCAACCTGTGCTCGCTGAGGGCAGCGCACGTGCGGGGGACCCTAAATGTAGGACCAGACAGACGGTCCAGGAACAATGTTCCGGCGGGCGAATGGTCGCTGCACCCTCAAACGGTGCAGCTATTATGGAAGGTATTCGGCAGAGCGGAGATAGATCTATTTGCATCTCAGGACAACGCTCATTGCCCATAATTCTTTTCCAAAGCCAAGGACGCACTAGCCCATACGTGGCCCCGCCGTCCTCTTTATGCTTTTCCCCCGGTCTCTCTCCTACCTCAGGTGATAGAGAGGGTGAAAGAGGAAAAGTGTGCAATTCTGCTGATAGCGCCGTTTTGGGGAAACCAGACTTGGTTCCCAGCGCTGATGCAGATGACGAGCATCGCACCGTGGCCAATACCTGTGAGGAGAGACCTCCTCTCGCAGGCGGGCGGCGCGATCTGGCACCCCCATCCCGAGCTGTGGTCCCTTCATGTATGGGTCACCAGGGAATATATGATGAACTCCCCACAGGAGTGATATCAACGATCACACAGGCTAGAGCTCCATCTACTAGACGGCTCTATGCCTCGAAGTGGTCGATATTTGCGGACTGGTGCACAGCCCGTGGATCCACACCCACAGACTGTGGTGTGACAGATGTACTTTCTTTCCTACAAGAGCTGCTGGACAAGGGCAGGTCCCCATCCACGCTCAAAGTTTATGTGGCGGCCATAGCAGCGTTCTCGAGGACAACGCTAGGTCAGTCAATAGGGAGGAACGATTTAATCATACGCTTCCTTAAAGGAGCTAAGAGGTTAAATCCACCCAGACCGCCTTCAGTCCCAACATGGGACCTTTCTGTGGTGTTGGACGCTATGAAGAGCGAACCATTTGAACCACTACAGGCGGCTGAATTAAAATATCTGTCTCTTAAGGCTATATTCCTACTAGCGCTTGCT
This sequence comes from Garra rufa, assembly GCF_049309525.1. Classification (NCBI taxonomy): domain Eukaryota; kingdom Metazoa; phylum Chordata; class Actinopteri; order Cypriniformes; family Cyprinidae; genus Garra; species Garra rufa. The sequence goes on from NC_133377.1 coordinate 34,027,141, forward strand.
TCAGTGAAGCGCGTAGGAGACTTGCACGCGCTTTCAGTGGGCGCGACATGCATGGAGTTTGGACCCAACGACTCAAAAGTCATACTCAAACCCAAGCACGGATACGTGCCAAAGTCTATTAACACACCGTTTCGAGCACAGGTCATCGCACTGTCTGCTCTACCGGCTGTGGATGAAGAGGCTGACGCGAGACTCTTATGTCCAGTTAGAGCGCTAAGAGTCTATGTGTCACGCACGTCTGCTTTTAGACAGACAGAACAGCTGTTCGTCTCGTTTTACGGGCATTCTAAGGGAATGGCTGCATCAAAACAGACTCTATCCAGATGGATAGTGGATGCTATTGCACTGGCGTACGAGTCCAAGGGCAGGCAATGCCCGCTGGGTGTCAGAGCACATTCCACGAGGGGCGTGGCCTCGTCGTGGGCTTGGTCGAGTGGGATCGACTTGCAAGATATTTGTACGGCGGCAGGCTGGGCCTCTCCGTCTACATTTATAAGATTCTACAACCTGGAGGTTCCTGCCCTACAGGCCAAACTGCTGTCGGCCTAGATATTAACAGATATCTAGACCCATGTTCCAAGTTTATCCAGGCCGTTTACCTGCCCGGATACACCAGGAGCCAGTGTTTTAGGGCACTAATCCCCTTATACGTTTAAACACTATATGAACCCCGGGCTATGGCCCTAGGGTCTATGGTATCAGATCTTGGCTTGCACGGCATTTTACAGGGCGTTCCCCTAGCGTAAGCTACGCAGTAGGAGAGACCTCTCGTAAGAGAACGTACTCGGTTACTAACGTAACCTCGGTTCTCTCAGAGAGGGAACGAGTACTGCGTACCTTGCCGTGCAAGCGTGTGCTCTGGGCGCTTTTATGATGAAAAAACCAGAGTGTAGCTACCTGCGAGCGATATTTATAGGCTGGGATCACGCCACTTTCGGCGGGAGATGACGTATCAGGCGCGAAATGCACTCATTGGAGCTGGCATCGCGCCAAGCCTCGCTCGATAGGTGCTGCAGTTGCTGCGGAGCAGCCAATAGGCACGCAATACGCCTCGCCTATGTCTGCTCACCGCGGCAACGCGTTTTACATTAATACAAAATTAAGGATAATTTTTTGGCTTCAATATCTCTCGCGGAAAGGATTTTCCCCTAGCGTAAGCTACGCAGTACTCGTTCCCTCTCTGAGAGAACCGAGGTTACGTTAGTAACCGAGTACGTTTTGAATGGGGGAAAAACGCAACACTCATTATGGCCGCGAAGCCCCGCCTTTTTAATGAAAGAGCCAATCGAGAATTTGATGTTTCCTTATTCAAAGACATAGGAGCTGCACTTGCATGCCCGAGAGGCATTTCAAAGATGGCCGCTGAGTGACATGACTTGTCTTAAAGGAACTTTGGTTTAAAATAGTTTAAGTTAAAATGTATTATAGATAATTTAGTTGCAGTCCACCAAGACTCCTAAGTTCAACAGCACTGGGGCTTTTTACTGTTTGTATCAATGAAGGGGATTTTACAGAGACTTCCTCTGCGAGTTACATTGTTACACCAATAGGTGGCGACAGTTATTGAATTGTGTTAAAACAATATGCTGTTGGTCTAAATATCGACACGGATGTAATTACCTGATCACTTAGTACTGCTTCTCATTAAGACATGATTTGACAAATCATTCAATGCAAATTGTGCAGGACAAAATTTGTACACTATGGTTGAGGTTGATTTTGACAACCCTTTAAAACACTGAAGTATAAGCAATAGTAAAACTGATTCTTGCCTGAGCGAACACCACTATCTGTTGATTGACCTTGTTGAGCAGAGAAACACAGAGAAGGAGAAAGCAGCCCATGTTGAGCTCTTCACTGATCTCATCCGCTCCATTGAGAGATGTCAGACTGAACTGCTGGAGATGATGGAAGAGCAGCAGAAAGCAGCAGAGAAACAGGAGCAAGAGCTCATTGAAGATCTGGAGCAGGAGATCACTGAGCTAAAGATGAGAAACACTGAGCTGGAGCAGCTCTCACACACTGAAGATCACCTCCACCTCCTACAGGTCAGTAAACATCTCTCTGATCAATGATAATGCCGTATATGACACCATTACACTCCGCATACTGAAGGATTTCTCCTCTCTCCTGCTGTAGATTTACTCATCCCTGAGCAGCCCTACAAACACCAGGAACTGGCCTGAGATCAGTATGGAGACTCATGAGAGTATGATGACTTTGAGGAGAGCTCTGACTCAACTGCAGGACACTCTAAATGAGAAACTCAGTCACTCAGTAACTGGTACGTCAATTTCAAATACACTGTAGAGATGCATATATTTATCTTCTTTCAATATCACTAATGAAGAATGAGTCTGAAATAAGAGAATGATGTGATCATGTGTTGAGCACCTCACAGTTCTTCTTGAAGAGGGCAGGTCGTTTTTCATCTCTAATTTCAGAAAATATGTAGTAAATTCATCTAATACTAGAAGCTTCATCCCTGTAACCACAGTCATGAGATTTTAGATAAAACTTCACTTACACTACCATTAATTTGTCTTTCAACTGTTCCATCTCAATTTTGTAAATATATGTCAGATCAAGTTGGTTTAGCAGTTGAAAAGAAGATTTGTTTTAAAATAAATCAAAGTTAATAAGACATCATGCTGAAATTACCCTATGTCCCCATGAGAACCAATGACTGTCCGAAAAGTGCTCAAGCTATAGTTGTTCTTGTAAAGGAAAAAAAAGAGCCCAAACACAAAGCAACAGGGGTTTCTGCTTGATACACATACATTGGTCAGATAAAAAACATTATGTTGTAGACATTTCTTTAAATATAACCTTAAAGCTTGTCTATAATTCCACACATAAAATCATCTCAAAGATCTCATGATATTTTATTGTCGTGTTCTCTACAGAGCTGAAGTGGATGCAGCAGTATGCAGGTACAGTGTGCTGTTTGTGCTACACTAGATTACACTCAAAGGGGAGAGCAGGGCACAACCTAACACTTTTCGACTTTTTCAGTTTGTAAAAATCTGCATAGGGTTCAGTTCAGAGTTTCTACATTAATTTCAGTTTCTTTACTTACCCCAGCCCCCCCCCCCCCACATGACCATATAAAGGCTTAAAATGTTATCTGATCTAATAAAAAAAAAATCAAGACAAACAAAAATATTTTGTCAATAAAATATTGTAAAGTAAAATATTTGTAGATTTTTTAAATGAAATAATGTAATTTACTTAAGATTTAAAAATAAACTAATTTTAGAGTTTGACAATGAAGGGCCCCATGTTCAACACAGCCCTGATCGCAACACACAGCTTTACAATAGTTCAAAACAATGTGGGGAAATAGATGAAGAAACTCATTCAGACATTCAGAAAAACACATAAAAACAAATTTCTCTCTCCACACACAGCTCCCGCAAGAACAAGAGACAAATAGATCAGCCAAAATAATTTACATTTCTTCATATAATCATCTCTGAACATTAAACATCGACTCTCAGTCTTTATTCATCATTAAATTAAATTCAATAAATAATGTAAAAAAAAAAAACATCTTTAATGTCATAGCTCTAATAATAGTGGAGCACACTGTAACGCAGTGTTACAACATTTCCCATCTGTGTAACTGGAGTTTAAAACTGGTTAGTGTCTTGTGCTAGTTTGCAAATCACTAAAGAACTATCTTTCAACAACAACATTCGAGATTTAAATAATAGCAGATTTGCCTCATTTTAAAGTAATACTAATAACTGAGATGGCAAATATACATTGGCCAGCAATTTACTTTTGTTATGGTAAAATAAATATTTAGTAATATCTTCAAAAGAATTTTGTGCCCCGCTCACCCCTATACTCATAGCTTCAGTACTGCACTACAGTCTGATTAAAAACTGATTAAATATTAAAACATCATCACAAAATCTTTGTATTGTGATTCATATTCTGTGTTTTCTCAGTGAATGTGACTCTGGATCCTGATACAGCTCATCCTCAACTTATCCTGTCTGATGATGGAAAACAAGTGAGACATGGAGACATTATGCAGAAACTCTCAGACAACCCAAAGAGATTTGATAGATATGTAAATGTCCTGGCAAAGGAGGGATTTTCCTCAGGGAGATTTTATTTTGAGGTGCAGGTGAAGGGAAAGACTGAATGGGATTTAGGAGTGGCCAGAGAATCTGTTGACAGGAAGGGAGAGACCACACTGTGTCCTGAAAATAGATTCTGGACTGTGATTCTGAGGAATGGGAATGAATATAAAGCTGGGGCTAGTCCCTCTGTCTCTCTGTCTCTGAGAGTGAATCCGCAGCGGGTCGGTGTGTTTGTGGATTATGAGGAGGGTCTGGTCTCCTTTTATGATGCAGAGTCCATCTCTCAAATCTACTCTTTCACTGGTCAGTCTTTCACTGACAAACTCTATCCATATTTTAGCCCATGCCCTAATTATAAAGGTAAAAACTCAATCCCACTTATCATCACACCTTTCAATTACAATAAATTAATTTACCCAAATATGAAATAGAAACACTATATAAAAATGAAGACTTTTAAGATCAATATCTAAAACCATTAATAATATATGTGCAACTCAAATAGTAAAAGACAAATGCTTGTTTTAAAATGTTCAATAACTTATTTTTTCTGTGCTTTTTAACACCATTTTTTCCATCTGTACCTAACAAAGTGAAATTTCCTGTAATATGTTTACATCAAAATAAACCAAACTATGGTCATTCTGTTAAAATGTTGTATCATAATTGTTTTAGTCACCTCTACCAAATGTTACTACAGAATATCAGTAAATACTTTGATATTTATCATAGAACTGTATGATTACCATACTCATATACCATGGTATGTATTTAATACTTAAATAAACACTGCATTGTTATGATCATGGTAGTGTTAAACGTTGTATTATCATGGTAACATAAACATATTTGATAAATTATAAGTTAGTTGTATAGACAACACAAATTGTTTAACTAAAAAAGCTATCTTCAAATAAAATGTGGGACTTATCTGATGGTGCTGATATGAAGTAGGAAAACAAATTCGAAACCTTGTGAAAAAAATTTAAATGAATCCTTTCCCCTTTTTTTGAACAATCTTTAAAATATACACATTTATATTTCTAATTATAATTAAAAGGGATTTTCCCCCCAAAATTAAAATGATCCTATAATTTACTCACCCTCAAGACATCTTAGGTGTGTTTCTAAGTGTGTTTTAAGTATGTAAGGTATGTTTTTATTAATGTCTCTAGAAAATGTAATACGTTGTGTATGTTTGAGACATTAAAGATCTTTTACCCTGAGCTTGTAAAATTATAGTAGTGTTTCTCAGAGCAGGTTTCCACAGCTCATCTGAACCCTGGAGCTTCCTCAGCTGACGGAAGAAGTACAGCCTCTGCTGGACCTTTTTCACAATGGAGTTTATGTGAATGTCCCACTTTAGGTCCTGACAGATGGTGTTGCTGAGAAACTTGAATGACTCCACTGTTTTTACAGTGCTGTCCATGATGGTGAGTGGGGGGAGAGCAGAGGGGGTTTCTCCTGAAGTCTATGATCATCTCCACAGTTTTGAGCGTGTTGAGCTCCAGGTTGTTATGACTGCACCAGACAGCTTTTTAACATTCTGTCTATAAGCAGACTTGTCATGAATGAGGCCGATAAGTGTGATGTCGTCTGCAAACTTCAGGAGTTTGACAGAGTCAGAGTCAGAGACATAAGCGTACAGGGAGAAGAGCAGTAGGGAGAGAACACAACCCTGAGGGGCGCCCGTGCTGATACGGGTGCTGGATGAGATTTTTCCCAGCCCCTCACTACCTGCTGCCTGTCTGTCGGGAAGCTGGTGATTCACTTACAGACAGAGGTGGGCACAGAAAGCTGAGTTAGTTTGGGTAGGATGAGGTTTGGGATGATAGTGTTAAAGGCTGAACTGAAGTCCACAAACAGGATCCTTAGTTAGATCCAAGTCCCTGATTTATCCAGATGCTGTGTCCTTGTGTTCTTCAACAAAAGGAAACAAAACCAGGAGACAGAGTACAGAATATTTCTAGGCTCTACACAAAAACAGAGAAAATGAATGAATTAGTGCATGAATAACTTACACCAGGGGTACCCAACCCTGTTCCTGGAGATCTACCATCCTACAAAGTTCAGCTCCAACCCTGATCAAACACACCTGAACCAGCTAATTAATATCTTAGATAGCACTTCATAATTACAGACAGCTGTGCTAGACAAGGGCTGGAACTAAAGTCTGCAGGTCGGTAGATCTCCAGGAACAGGGCTGGGCAGCCCTGACTTACACACTTCTCATACTGTAATATTTAATATTTACAGTTCAGGAAGGTACAATATGGTGAAATGTCTGAACACTCCAGCTATTCTATTTTTGTACATTTTGTTTGCTAATTAACTCCATAATAACAAAAAGTAATTTGTAACTTGTAATGGAAAAATAATATAGAAATTAAAGTTGTAATGTTGCAGTGTTTGTGTAATTGCTAGTTTTCCGTGTTTTAAATAACTACTTTTAAGATATAATCTATAAAATAATATTCAAATAATAGAATAACGTATGCTCAAACAAATGTATCTAGTTCATGTAGGTGACATTTTTGTTGTAATAGTTTGATTTGCCATTGGGTGGCGGTATAATAAATTGGTGCACCTGAGTGGTTTTAAAAAAGTGGGCCTTTTTTATTAATCAACTTATGACAGGGTTCCTGTGTGATTCATGAAACATTAGTATGCCGCCAAATCCACCATATGAAGACATTAATCTAATTTGAATCATAAAAAGTAAGACTGTTTACGCTTGGCTAACTGTTAATTGCTCAAACTAGTTCTTAAGACAGTCTTAAAGGGATGGTTTGGAGTAGATTTGACTTCATTGCTATGCACTCCAAAGCCCATGTAAATACCCCATCCGAAGTTTTTTTTACCTTAGTCGAACATTTATGGAGATATCAGAGTTTTTCGAATGGCTTGCTACAGCAGTGAATGGTAAGTGTGATGTATCTCGTAAATTGCACCACTAAATGTGCAAGTAATCTTACCAAACTTCTACAGTAGTGTAAATAGGTTATGTACTCACAAAACGCTGCATCGGAACATTTGTAAGTCCACCATGAGTGTTTTAAAAACACGTTTTACCCGAGAACTACTAGTTTCAAAAAACTACAAATGGCGACACGTCGACATCACTTTCCTGGTTTGGGAAAAGCACGTAAAAGTCCACCTACTACGTCTGTGTGCATGTCAACGTAGTAGGTGGACTTTTACGTGCTTTTCCCAAACCAGGGAAATGACGTCGACGTGTCGCCATTTGTAGTTTTTTGAGACTAGTAGCCTGGCTCTAATGCCGCGTTCCAGACAATCCGTAACCCGTGTTTTTCCAACCTTCTACCAGAGAAAATCCACTGGAACGGCAGTCAAACCCGTGACTTCCCACTCGTGAACTCGTACTAGATCGATGTACTCCCAGTTCCGAGTTCTGACGTAACATAGCCTGCGAAACAACAATGTCAGCCCTAACGGGTGCGGTGTTTATGCAAGTAGTACACGGTGGAAAAATAGAGCTTAGGACAATATAACATTGCAAACATATTGCATAATAATAATTAAGCAATAAGGTACGAGAGGCCGTGCTGTATCATGAATAAATCACGGCTGAAGGGCGTTGTTTATTCATGATACAGCATGGCCTCAAGTACCTTATTGGTTTTTTAAAACGGTTACCACACAATAAAAATATTAAAATCAAAAATATGTATTCATTTATATATATTAGGTTGTGTACATTTTCATAAAGTAAAATCATTAACAGCCTTCTGTAAAAATAGTCCCTAACTGCAACAGCTGTGTTTACGTTGCTAAGGGTGGTTGCTAAGGGGGCTCACAGCTGCTGACCAATCAGAATTGAGGAATGGAACTAACCAGCTGCTGACCAATCAGAATTGAGGAATGGAACTAACCGTTTTATAATAATTTAAAAATGTGCCCAGGCAGTTTGGCGTGACTTGCCTGGAACGCTACAAAGTCGTGAGTCTTTGAAGTGGTGACTTACCAGTTAAAAAACCTGCCTGGAACGCAGCATTATTCCTCCTGTGTTCTCAACTAACCTTCTTATGCCTGTTCTATTTTGTAAAGTCTGTTCACCTTTCATTCTCTTCTTGCGTCTTTCACTCAAATCCTGGTACGTTTTGAAAAAAATGAGAATAAATTAAGTTCTAGAAGCAAACTAAATTCGAAATTCTCTCTCTAAAAAATATGTTAACGTCTCACGTTTTGTGTGAACTAACACAAAAATAACAGCATTCGTTGTGAGAGAATGGCGTCCTCTGCTGGATGACCTTTGGAAACTATCGCATTTCCTGACATCACTGGAGTTCAGATTCAGAAAAAGTGAAACTAACTTGATCAGCAACAATATGGACGCCTGAAACGACCAACCAAACCAAACTTTTTTTTTAAACAACAGGATATTTATTGAGCCCTTTAAAGACCCCTGTGGACACATCTGAAACTCACAAGTAAGTGATAGATAAATTATGTTATGTTTATATTGTTTGCCTTTACAAACAATAACATTTCATGCGATTTTATGAGTGCACTCAGTGTGTTTTGAAAGAGAATTTTTTCTCATATAATTGAATGTTTACTGCATTGAAATGGTATCAGAATTGTATTAAAAGTGTGTCATGTTTTGTGTTTCTGTCATTCAGTCACACAACATGAAAACTAAAGAAACAGGAAGTAAATGACCTGCAGACAGATAATATTGAGACAGACACTGAACACAAACCTGCTACACTACAGCTGAAGAAAGTCACATTTACATAAATCAAGTAAAAAATGACATTTGATTTAGCAGTTTATTTTGTAAGAAATATATTCTTATGTGAGACCTTTTAGAATAAATTATCTTCTGAGATCGTTTCTCACAACGAATGCTTACATTAAATATTTGTCATGAAAAACAATAAAATTGTCATGATGTGATTTGATTGTTTAAAAAAAATATTTATTTTGATAACTTAAGCATCAGTGAAGGGCTGAATGCAATACTTATACATAGTTTACGTATTTATACATTATTGAGCTACTTAAAAAGAGAATGAATGCAGTGAATATTAAGAAAGAAATTGGTTGCAAAACATTAAAACATACAAATTTTGTGGTAACGTTATATAACACAAAATAGATAAAGCATGCAGTACATTTTTACCAGGAGGTAATACACTGTAAAGATTATGCAGATGTTTACTTAAGGATCTATTTTAGTATGTCCTGATACTTCAATGTTGCTTTCATTGGTTTAATCTAGTATAATCAGCTTGATATTAAATAATATTTCACTTGAATAAAACCAGTTATGGTTTTTAAATGGGCTTGAATGTGTTGTCTATTCATTATTTGGTAATAATTTAATATATTAAATAAGATATCTGTCATGATTTTTGTCTTGAAAAGGCTTTAACAATCATGGCAGAATCTTCACCAACATCATTAAAAGAAAGAAAGACCAGGAGAAGCAGTTTGTCCTTACCTCCATGTAAGTCAGTAACCAGTGATGACCCACAACTGATTTACAGTAGTGGACAAATGAAATAATTACTTTCCTGATATGGAATAGATATGAGTATTGTTTAAAATATACATTTCAGGAATGTAGATGATTCATCTTCATCATTTCTCTTTTTTCAGTAATGTCATCGTCTAGTGGTCCACTGACTGAGGAGCTTCAGTGCTCTATATGTCTGGATGTGTTCACTGATCCAGTCAGCACTCCATGTGGACACAACTTCTGCAAGACCTGTCTGAATAAGTGCTGGGACAACAGCCAGACCTGCAACTGTCCATATTGTAAAGAAACATTCAACCAAAGACCTGATCTCAAGATTAATACCACTCTCAGAGAGATCGTAGATCACTATAAGAAGAAAAGTCCTGGGAAAAAAACTGAAGTTGTGTGTGACTATTGTGAGGAAACAAAGCGGAAAGCCCTAAAGTCGTGTCTGGCGTGTCAGAGCTCTTACTGCGAAACTCACCTGCAGCCTCATTTTAAAGTGACAAGTTTAAAAAAACACAAACTGATGGATCCTGTGAGTAATCTGGAGGACTATATATGTCAGAAACATGAGAGACCTCTGGAGATGTTCTGTAGAGATGATCAGACATGCGTGTGTCTGATGTGTACTACAACAGACCACAAGAACCACAACACTGTTCCTCTAGAAGAGGAGAGTGAAGAGAAGAAGGTAGAAGTTACTATCAAAACTAGGCACATATCATGATAAATCACATTTTCTTTGTGACATAAAATGAGTAATTATGAAGGCATTGCAAATCAGAAGATAGCAAATCTTTGTTATGATAAATCTGTTTTTCTCTGTCTAAAGACTCAACTGATGAAGACACAGACAGACATGCATCAGATGATTCAGGACAGAATCAAGAAAATTCAAGACATCAAACAGTCAGCAGAAGTCAGAAAAGTGAGTTTAAAATAGTTTAAGTAAAAATGTATTATAGATAATTTAGTTACAGACAAAACATCTGGCAATAATTGAATATTAACTTATAATTTTAATGAATTCGATATTAACTTATATTTTAATGAATTGTCGTATAAAAGCAACATTACACTCACAATCATGCTGTTGGTCTGAATATCGACACAGATGTGATTAACTGATCACTTAGTACAGTAATATTATTCCCTTCCTAATTAAGACACATGATTTGACAAATCATTCAGTGCAAATGGTGCAGGACAAATGCCTTTTTGAAGGATTTTGAAAACCCCTTAAAACACTGAAGTATGAACAATAGTAAAACTGATTCTTGCCTGAGCGAACACCACTATCTGTTGATTGACCTTGTTGAGCAGAGAAACACAGAGAAGGAGAAAGCAGACCATGTTGAGCTCTTCACTGATCTCATCCGCTCCATTGAGAGATGTCAGACTGAACTGCTGGAGATGATGGAGGAGCAGCAGAAAGCAGCAGAGAAACAGGAGCAAGAGCTCATTGAAGATCTGGAGCAGGAGATCACTGAACTAAAGATGAGAAACACTGAGCTGGAGCAGCTCTCACACACTGAAGATCACCTCCACCTCCTACAGGTCAGTCAACATCTCTCTGATCAGTGATAATGCAGTATATGACACCATAACATTCCCCATGCTGAAGGATTTCTCCTCTCTCCTGCTGTAGATTTACTCATCCCTGTGCAGCGCTACAAACACCAGGAACTGGTCTGAGATCAGTATGAAGACTCATGAGAGTATGATGACTTTGAGGGGAGCTCTGACTCAACTGCAGGACACTCTAAACAAGAAACTCAGCCACCCAGCAACTGGTATGTCAATCTCCAATACACTGTAAAGATACATAGATTTATCTTCTTTCAGTATTGGCAATTAGTCTGATTGAAGCTGAAATAAGAGAATTATGTGGTAATTTGTTTGTGGCTCATTATCTTATCTTTTTGAAGAAAGCAGGTAATTTTTCATCTCTAATTTCAGAAAATATGTAGTAAATTTATCTAGTCCTAGAACCTTCATCCCTGTAACTACAGTCATTTAGAGAAACCTTCACTTGCCACTTACCATTAATTTGTCTTTCAACTGTTCAATCTCAATTTTGTTAATACATGTCAGATCAAATCAGTTTAGTAGTTGGAAAGAAGATTTGTTTAAAAAAAAAACGAAATTGATAAAACATCATGCTGAAATTACCTTATGTCCCCATAAGAAGAATTAATGTTCAAAAAATGCTCAAGTTATAGCTGTTCTTAAGAGCTCAAACACAAAGCAACAGTGGTTTCTTTGTGATTCTTTAAATATCAGCAGAAACACATACATTGATCGGATAGAAACATGATGTTGAACACAATTCTTTAAATATATTTTTAAAGCTTGTCTATAATTCCACACATAAAATCATCTCAAAAATCTCATGATGTTTTATTTTCATGTGTCTCTACAGAGCTGAAGTGGATGCAGCAGTATGCAGGTACAGTGTGCTGTTTATGCTACATTAGATTACAGATTCACTAGATTCTCAGGGGAGAGTGGGGCACAACCTTTTGACTTAGTTTGTAAAAATTTGCATAGGATTCACAGTTTTTACATTAATTTCACACGTCTAGTACAAATATGTGGTTTTGTTTCATAATTTCAGTGTTTACTTTTTTCTTTATTTACCCCCCAAAAAATGGTAGTGAAATGCCACAACATGCCCCATTAATGGGGTACATTGTAAAATCTGAGGGGCACGTTGTAACATGACCATATAAAATGTTATCCAATCTAATTAAAAAAATAAATAAATAAACAAGACAAACTAAAATATTTTGTCAATAAAATATTGTAAAGTAAAATATTTGTTAGTAAAATAGTAAAATATTTTTAAAATTAAATAATGTAATTTACTTAAGAATTAAAAATAAACTAATTTTAGAGTTTGACAATGAAGAGCCCCTTGACATGGTCCTGATCACAACACACAGCTATACAGTATAGTTTAAAAAAATGTGGGCAAATAGATGAAGAAACACATTCAGACATTCAGAAAAACAGAGATGAACACAACACTGCTTTCTCGCCACACACAGCTCTCACAAGAACAAGAGACAAATAGATAAGCCAAAATACTTTACATTTCTTGAAATAATCATCTCTGAACATTGAACATCGACTCTCAGTCTTTATTCACTTGTTTTATTAAATTAAATTAATTAAATAATGTAAAAAAAACATCTTTAATGTCATAGAATGACATAGCTCTAATAATAGTGAAGCACATTTTAACGCAGTGTTACAACATTCGCCATCTGTGTAACTGGAATTTAAAACGGGTTAGTGTCTTGTGCTAGTTAGCAAATCACTAAAGAACTATCTAAACTGCTAAATAACACATTTGAGATTTAAAAAAATAGCAGATTTGTCTCGTTTTAAATTCATACTAAAAACTGAGATGGAACATTTATGCTAGCCAGCAATTTACTTTTGTTATGGTAAAATAAACATTCAGTAATATCTTCAAAAGAATTTTGTGCCCCGCGCACCCCTATACTCATAGCTTCAGTACTGCACTTCAGTCTGATTAAAAACTGATTAAAAATTAAAACATCATTATAAAATCTTTGTTTTGTGAAGTTGTGATTCATATTCTGTGTTTTCTCAGTGGATGTTACTCTGGATCCTGATACGGCATATCCTAAACTCATCCTGTCTGATGATGGAAAACAAGTGAGATGTGGAGACATTAAGCAGAAACTCTCAGACAACCCAAAGAGATTTGATAGATATACAAATGTCCTGGGAAAGGAGGGATTCTCCTCAAGGAGATTTTATTTTGAGGTGCAGGTGAAGGGAAAGACTAAATGGGATTTAGGAGTGGCCAGAGAATCCATTGATAGAAAGGGAGAGAACACACTGTGTCCTGATAATGGATTCTGGACTGTGTGGCTGAGGAATGGGAATGAATATAGTGGCAAGAATAACACCTCTGTCTCTCTGTCTCTGAGAGTGAAGCCGCAGCGGGTCGGTGTGTTTGTGGATTATGAGGAGGGTCTGGTCTCCTTTTATGATGTGGAGTCCAGCTCTCATATCTACTCTTTCACTGGTCAGTCTTTCACAGACAAACTCTATCCATTTTTTAGCCCATGCAATAATGATGAAGGTAAAAACTCAAGCCCACTAGTCATCATGCCTGTTAGTTAAAATAAATGAATTTAGCCCAATATGAAATAAAAACACTGAATTAAAAAAGACTTTTAAGATAAAAATCTAAAGCTATTAATAATATATGTGCTGCTACTCAAATAACGTTTTTTTTTTGACAAATGCTTGTTTTAAAAGGTTCAATAAATTATTTTTGAAATGCTGTTAACACCATTTTCCCTATCTCTAAATAAAAAAGTGAAATTTCCTGTAAAATGTTTACATAAAAATAAATCAAACTATGTAATCTTGATACATTTTTGTATCATTATTGTTTCTTTCATCTCTAGTGTTCTGTAATATTGCTATCATACATCAGTAAATACCTTTGTATTTATATCATAGATCTGTATAATTACTGTATTTATATAGGCCTAATACGGTATGTATGAATGTATAAATAAATAATTTACTTTATTTGAACATAATAGAGATTATCTTACCAAGAGTTCTCTACTGGTCTACTTTAGTGTATCTGCAAACACTGAGACTGATGTTCATGTCAAGGAACTCCCAGCATTTATTTGCTGCTGTTTTGTGTGGTTGAAACATAAAAATATAGACGAATGTCTCTATGACAGAAACATCAGTCCCAATACAAACAGACACATATGAGCCCAACACACCAAATACAGGGATAAACTTAAATGTGTAAACACAGGAGGAGCTCTAACATCACTGGAATTCAGAAAGAGATTGAAGGAAGTAGGCAGTTGAAATAACTTGATCAACAACCGCAATGACACCTGAAACAATCAGCCTCTTTAAACAACAGAATATTTATTGAGCCGTTCAAAGACCCTTGTGGTGTCACATGTATCCTGTCTGTCTTGTCTTAGAAATGTTTTGATTTGGTTTCTACCTTTGTCTCCCCCTGTCAGTTTGTGATATTTTGGTTTAGCCCTCGTTTTTGTTGTATCCCCGTCACCTGAGTTTAATCATTAGTTACCCTTTATAAGTCGTTTGCCCTTTTGTGTCGTCTTAAAGTTATTTTGCTGGTGTTTTTTGTCTGGATTCCCTGTCTGTTTAATAAATACATATTGTGGATTTACTCCTGATGCTTCGGTGACTCACTCTGGCTCTGTGTCAACCAGCAATCGTGACATGTGGACACATACTCACAGGTAAGCGAGAAAAATATAAAAGAGATTATCCTGAACAGGTTTTTAATGGAAATGGTCTGGTTTAATAGGGTTAATGTCAACTGGAGTACGTTGAACAGAACCAGGCATTGTTTGCACAAGATGCTGAACTAGTCTGACAAGTTCATACATTTTGTTGTTCTTTAAGACTGCTCATAATTTTTTTTTTCGAAGTCAGTTAAACATAAACGTACATTGGTGTAATATGAAATAGAAAAGTAAGAATGATTACCCCTAACAAACTTCTAGTTGGTCATACCAGTTCTTAAGACACTTTTGCCATAGCTATATGTTTATACAACATGCCCTAGAGTTTTATCATGTCAAATAGTCAACTACTTTAGTTGTTTACTGCATTGAAATGGTATCAGTATTAAAAGTAAGTCATTTGTTTGGTTATTCAGCAAAGTTTGGTGTTTCTGTCATTTTGTCACATGACAAAAACTAAAAAACATGAAGGATATATGACGCTTACTTAGACACAAACATTCAGAGTTAGACTTGTCACACGTCACACATTTAAAAGCATTCTAAAACAGATACATAAGCATAATATAAGCATAATATGCTGATAGCCATAGCAATGGAAGGGTGAAAAATATCATTTGTCAAATCAGAAGTGCATTAAACAGTGTAAATGCAGACTAATACATTAATAATATTTAAAAAAATTCTGCTGCAATTACAATGACTTGTAAATCTTTGCAGTTCTCTCATTGCACTTTACTATTCTTGCCGATTTTTATTTTTAACAAAACAACCCATCAAAGCCTTCCACCTTACCCCCAGGGGAAGTTTAACTCAAAAGTTGTCAGTCCTGAATGAGGCCTTGAAGAGTGAAGAAACATGAAGTATAACAGTCTAAGTGCAGACATGCTTAACAAGATTAAATAAAACTTCACCTTACATCAGTTTATTTTGTGGAAAAACATTTTGTCAAATAATATTTAAAAAAATATATGTTTATTGCTTGCATTTAATATAAACAGAAAATGTTGCAGGTGTTTTATGAGTGCATGGATTTTGAAAGGAACTTTTCGTCTGCAGAATGTTTACTTCAGTGAAATATAAATACAACTATTAAAACAATTAAAATTACTTCATTTGAAATACACTGCAGCTGAAAAATAAAATTTACTTGATATTACTTGACAAATTTACAGACAAAATATTTGTTAATTTTGAGGCAAAAGTGGAATCAGTACTTTTTCTTTAATGCAAACAGTAGAACAATGGCAGAATTTACCCCAACGCCACCATATAGACGAGAAAGGAGAGGGAGTATGGAAATTCATCCATGTAAGTCAGTAACCTAATGGGTTCTTATAGTGTATGTATTTCACATCAGCCACTCTAGATTCAAACTCTGCACATGTTAACTTTACACTACTCTCATTTCTCCATTCAGCATTCCCAAATAACCCTGAAGTTCTGTGTGACTTCTGTGAGGAAAGAAAGCTGAAAGCCCTGAAGTCGTGTTTGTTGTGTCAGAGCTCTTACTGTGACACTCATCTGGAGCCTCATTTGAAAATAGAAGGTCTAAAGAAACACAAACTGTTCAATCTTGTGGGAAATTTGAAGGACCATATATGTCAAAAACATGAGAGACCTCTTGAGATGTTCTGATCAGACATGTGTGTGTCTGATGTGTGCTGTGACAGATCACAAGAACCACAACACTGTTTCAGTAGAAGAGGAGATTGAAGAGAAGAAGGTAGAAGATACTAACAAAACCCATTTTAAAGGGCTCATATCATGAGGAATCAATTTTTTATTTTGTAAAATAAATCCATTATCATTGTGTGTTGTTCTCTGTTGATAGACTCAACTGATGGAGACACAGAAAGATGCAAAACAGATGATCCAGGACAGAGTCAAGAAGATTCAAGACATCAAACACTCAGCAGAAGTCAGAAATGTGAGTTAATTTAAAACAAAGATAAATATTTTTTTTTATAAATATTTTGTTGCGTTCTTCCAGGACTCCAGATACAGTCTTAGCAAACACAGCTAATAATTTGTTGACTGACTTGGTTGAACAGAGAAACACAGAGAAGGAGAAATCAGCCCATGTTGAGATTTTCACTGATCTCATCAGCTCCATTGAGAGATGTCAGACCGAACTGCTGGAGATGATGGAAGAGAGGCGAAAAGCAGCAGAGAAACAGGAGCAAAAGCTCATTGAAGAGCTGGAGCAGGAGATCACTGAGCTGGAGCAGCTCTCACACCCTGAAGATCACATCTACTTCCTACAGGTCAGTCAACATCTCTCTGATCAATGACAATGCAGTATATGACACATAACGCTTCCCCATGCTGAATGATTTCTTCTCTCTCCTGCTATAGACTTACCCATCCCTATGCAGCCTTACAAAAACTAGGAGTATCAGGAACTGGCCAGAGATCAGAATGAAGACACATGAGAATCAGGAGTCTTTGAGCAGAGCTCTGACTCAACTGAAGGACACTCTTCAAGAGAAACTCACTTTAACTTGTGCATCAATACATGATTTTGTACACCATTTTTACCTTAAATGGGTCATGAAGACAAGAAATAAATTTTTGATTTTATATTTTTTTTAATGAGAGGGCAGTTAAGTCAAGCCCAGAGAAGTTGTCAGATCAAGTGATATATGCACAGTCTGGTCGCCAATCTTCGCTCATTTGACAACATCGGTAAGAGCAGAGTGTGATGGTTGAATTAGCAGAGCAGTAGCACAACTGTACATAAAATATTGAAATTTATTCATCGTAAAGGGAGACATTTCAAAAGATGACTAATTGTTGGTGCATGTCCTGAGTAACTAGAACTGCAAGTCTTTGTGATCAAAAGCCATGGTAGCTAGGGTAATGTCAGCATATAACCATGATGGATGAACCACATCCAACAATAGTATTAACTTTCTACTTAAGGGAATATAAAACTTGTATAATTCCACATGTGCCCATAAAACATCTCAAAGATCTAATGTGGTATTGTCTTGTCTCCCTACAGAACGGAAGAGGATGCAGCAGTATGCAGGTACAGTTTACATTCATATACTCACTACAATCTCATTAAAAACTGAATTAACTATTTTAAACCAATCTTCACAAAATGTGTTTTGTGAAGTTGTAATTCATATTCTGTTTTCTTAGTGGATGTTACTCTGGATCCTGATACGGCATATCCTAAACTCATCCTGTCTGATGATGGAAAGCAAGTGACACATGGAGACACTGAGCAGAAACTACCAGACCAACTAGAGAGATTTGATACATGTCCTTGTGTCCTGGGAAAGGAGGGATTCTCCTCAGGGAGATTTTATTTTGAGGTGCAGGTGCAAGGAAAGACTGAATGGACTTTAGGAGTGGCCAGAGAATCCATTAACAGGAAGGGAGAGGTCAAACTGAGTCTTGAGGATGGATACTGGCCTGTGGCTCTGAGGAATGGAGATAAATATAAAGTCTGTGCGGACTCTCTGTCTCTGAGAGTGAAGCCGCAGCGGGTCGGTGTGTTTGTAGATTATGAGGAGGGTCTGGTCTCCTTTTATGATGTGGAGTCCAGCTCTCATATCTACTCTTACACTGGTCAGTCTTTCACTGGGAAACTCTATCCATATTTTAATACAGGCTCCAATAATGGAGGTCAGAACTCAGCCCCACTGATCATCACACCTGTCAATTACAATAAATGATTTTACACCACTAATATAAAATACTAGATGAAAAAGATCTATATATTTTTATAATAACAAAATTAAGTACATTAAATATGTATGGTATAAGGTCTTATATATATATAAATGATTTATTGTATATATAATTTGTTTTTTTAAATCTCTAATAATCACGTTTAAGTACAAATAATGCTTGTTTTAGAATATTCAATACATTTTTGTGTTGCAAAAATGTTCTGTGATATTATGGTGGTAGGTATACAATAGATGAAAATACCTTGATATGTCATAAAACTGTATGAATACTAGGAGAGTCAAGGTGTAGGAGCCTATTTTGTTCAGATTCAATAACAAATGTTGTATTATATGGTGCATTTCAGTTTTGAATGTTTTTGTTTTGGATTGTTTGCATTTGTGTACTTACATCCCATACAGAAATGTAATATATGTGCTTATATGAAATACCCATACATTAAATACATGTTCTATATATGCCATATCCATATATGATTCCTATTAGAAAATGGAACAATTTCATATATTGACACATAAGTCTACTCCACACAAAAATCTATGTTTATGTATGTATTTTTTTATAACGTTATATACAAATTAGACATATGCATGAAATATATGGTTTCATATATTTAATATTTTAATATGTGATCTTTGATCTTTAAATACAGGTTGTAGACACATGTGAGACACTACACTCTACAAAGTTGCAGTGCATTGCACATTTCACAACTTAAGCTTTAAATGTTAAATGGTTATGGTACAGTAAGCTACACAAAGAAACATCTTTATTTAAACAGAATTTATTTAAATAGGAAAAAAATGTTACTGACCTGCACAATCAAACAGAAAAAAAGAAACAATTACATATATAACTGATCAAAACACTGAACAGGCATAAGAAACAGAACATCAAGGTCTACAGGTTTGTATTCCCACAGCTTGGTTAGTTTTTGGTTTATTGCCATCCCCAGTAGGCCCCGGATGAAGAAATTTCTGGATTCCAGCATCTGTAAAAAAAAAAAAAATAATAATAAAAAAAGGTAAAAGTTAGACTTTTATAAGATAATTACAATAAATTTTCTGAACCACTTGATTTTAGTCAACATAATGATATATGAAAATATAAAACCTACTTAAGTCTTGCAATCCAACATTATACCAAAGTTTAATTTAGCTTTTTAATTAGAACTGTGCCTATATCTTAAAGTGATAAACTACTATAAGATGACAAATATACTGAGTATTAAACATAGTTGGTAAAGTTAAATATTATTTTAAAACTGCAGAATACTCATTATTTATGTAATAATTATAAATTGCAGTTGTAAAATATTCCCAGATACCACAAGGACATGGCAGAACAACAGAGCACAGCCTGCATTCTCATTCAAATAATGTCTCTATATACATGAAGAACTAAACTATAACACAAACTCATAATCCTTTCACATTTTATTCTATGACATAAAACAAAACAGGTAAACTCCACTTTTGATTTTTATTTAATTTTTTAAACTCTTATGTTTCTTAAAAAATATGGTTGCTAACATGCTACTAAATGGGACTTCAGGCCCTGTAGGAGGCTTTAAACGTCATCATGCCGAACAGTTTATCAATTTAAATAGTTATACTATTTTAATAGTTTCCTGCACCACATTTACTGCCTTTGTCACAGTGAAAGTGAAACTTTAATAATCTATAGTGCTTAAAGCCATGTTAAAGATGTTTACGGCCATATGAAGCTTTTAGAAAGCAGATAGATTGATGATTTTCTAGAAGGATAAAATAATATTTTGTGTACCCACCCTAACAAAATGATAACTGAAATGTGGTACTTCATTCACTAAAATAAGTTTAATCTTACCATATCCAAACACTCGCTCACTCTACTGTTATTTAATAGGTTAAATGCACTAGAATTTTATTAAATAGTACATGGAGACACATTTTTAACTAAAATATTTTGCTGATTTGATTTGTTTACATATTTAACCTTTTCTGTGTAGACGCTCCATCATTCACATCACTGCCATCCACATCTGCAGGTTTAGCCTCCATTTGTTTTCTGAGAATTTCGGGACTCATTACCTATTCATGGGACACAAATAAGAATGGAACAATTATCAGCAAAGATATGAACAAAATGTACTACGATAGATTAACCATATTTTTAAAACCCCATAATCACCTCCTTTAGTGCTTATGCACCCACTCTAGGCATGTCACTGACATGTCAATGCACTTGGTGCAATATAACCATATACTGTAATTTATATATGAATTCAAGTTGCTCGTATTTAAATAATTCCATTTCGTGCAGTTTTATAGTTCTAGTCTAGACTACATCTCAGAGATAAACATTATAATTTTCATCCGTTATTTTTGTCAGACAGGTTTAAATAATTTCCAGATGTGGCATTGCTTATCCAGTGAAAACAAAGAGCTCACAGTATCTCCATACAGATTAATCATTAACCTACCCAATAGCTAAAATTAACTTTAACGCCAGCAAATTGCAAAACACATCAATGCAGCTGTAATCATAACATCATATATAAAACAATGACAGGAAATATTTAAAAGCTGATCTATATAGAGACAGGCCAAAACAATCATATAACACTTAGTTTCTATGAAATATTAGCGTAGGAATACATACATTATCATAGCATAACGTTACATTACCTGCACCGCTGCCACATTCAAAGGCGTTTCATCCTTTCCACTCAGTTGATGTCAGTCTATCTTCGTGCCCGTCTATAAAATCATTGTCGTTTATTATGTGAAGGTATTGGCACATTTGTTATCCTTCCACTTGCTAAGAAAAACATCTTATCGCAGATGACTTGTTTAGCCCCAGACTCTGCTGTTAGCACGGGTGTGTTTGAATTTGGGCGCATGCGCAGTAGCGGTATTGTGACATTCGCACACAATCGCTCATGTATTTTAATGAAATGCGTTTTAGTTCATTGATGATGAGAGCACATATGGACAAACAGTTACAAGTGTTTTTCCCCCTCAATAACTTTATAATACATTCCTTTTACAAGTAACTAGTACATTGGCATTTTTTGAACAGGTTATATATTCATCTCTATTCCCCCCCCCCCCCTCCCCCCAGAAAACTGAATTGAAACAATTAATAAAGTTAAGCAAAACATATTTTGTTATGTGATTTACAATAAGCAGAATCTTTTAGGCTTAAATGGTTTATAAACTTGCATAAATTCAATATATACATTGGTAACAAATGGTCAAAACATAGAGCACCATATATAATTTTGATATATATTGTTAACATATATGGTCATATCATATAATACAATATACAATTTTAATATATATTGTAAACATATATGGTCATAACATGCAATACCATATAAAAGTTGACCATATATATACTTTCAATATATGTTTATATACAAATTGTACTATGAGAAATTCATATATGTTATAAACATATATCTACATATATCCAGAAGATGGATATATATATTGCCCTATATTTAACATATATGAGAGTAGCACTTCTGATATAGGGACATATGTGACCCTGGACCACAAAACCAGTCTTAAGTCGCTGGGGTATATTTGTAGCAATAGACAAAAATACATTGTATGGGTCAAAATTATTGATTTTTCTTTTATGTCAAAAATCATTATATTAAGTAAAGATCATGTTCCATGAAGATTTTTTTGTAAAATTCCTACTGTAAACCTATCAAAATGTAATTTTTGATTAGTAATATGCATTGTTAAGAGCTTAATTTGGACAAATTTAAAGGTGATTTTCTCAGTATTTTGATTTTTTTTGCACCCTCAGATTCCAGATTTTCAAATAGATGTATCTCGACCAAATATTGTCCTATCCTAACAAACCATATATCAATAGAAAGCTTATTTATTGAGCTTTCATATGATGTATATATCTCAGTTTTGTAAAATTTTACCTTATGACTGGTTTTGTGGTCCAGGGTCACATATATGTCATAAATTACATTTCTGCACCAGATTAAATTAACGAGCAGGAAGAAACCAAACCTAGGGAGAAACCAATAACATAAAGTCCATGGGTAAAAACAGAGGCAGACATGTAACAGATTCTCGTCAGGGAGTTTTTATTTTGAGGTGCAGGTGAAGGAAAAGACTGACTGGACTTTAGGAGTGGCCAGAGAATCCATTAACAGAAAAGGAAAGTTCACAATGAGTAGGCTACCAGTACTGGTTTCTGGACTGTGGCTCTGAGGAATGGAAGTGAATATACAGCCTATGCTGGTCCCTCTGTCCCTCTGTCTCATATCTACTCTTACACTGGTCAGTCTTTCACTCTATCTATATTTATGCCCATATCCAAACACTAGTGGTAAGAACTCAATCCCACTGATCATCACACCTGTCAATTACAATAATTGAATTTTCTGCTCTAATATGAAATGCAGGATGAAAATTATGGAAGCAGATTAGTCTCATTAATAATTCACGCACAATACACGATGCACACATGCGTGTCCCAATTCACGTGCACGAAAAAAAATATATATTCACAAAAAAAATTCACGTGCAAAAAATAAGAATATAAATTCATAAAATACGTTTCACAAGTTGCAAAACACAATTCACAGATTTACAACTGTGTACAACAATTTTGAATGTTTAAAAATCACGAGTGTATCACGGACTGTGAGTGTGTGAATAGCTTTTTTACGTGTGTATTTTTCAGACTTGCGTGTGTGTTTTTGAGACTCTCCTGGCAGCGAACTCCTCCCATGCGGGTCACTCGTACACTTTAGCCAATCAGATTTGAGCCTGTCGATCGACCAATCATAACCCGCTGTGGGCGTGCCTATCTTACGTTACGTCATCAGCGCGAGTCCAGTTCCAGAATTCAGATACGATTCAGCTGTTGATCGTCTCATTTTGTTTTATACTGCATGCTTATTTAAAAATCGGTCGTTTAGACACACTCGTTAACGTGACCAGTGTAAGCCAGCTGCTGCTCAGAGTGTATTATGTTTTAAAATTTATCGATTGTTATGTTTATTTAATAAAGAATCATTTGCGTGGATACTGTACCATACCGCATAAAGATATTAAAATTATAAACTTAATTTAAAGCATAAAATACGTTTTTTACAGATGGGACATGTAAATAAATAGAAAATGAAAATTATCTATTTGGATATTTTTCAAGCAGTCTCTTGTGGTTTTGTTTTTTTTGATTGAAAACAGGAAAGAGCTGTCAGAGCCAAACTTGTCTTGTGTCTCAAATCCTACGATGGCACACATTCAGCTGATGACGATTTAATAACACACATTGTAAACCATGTACATTTCATTTAAGTTTGTTTACGCTGCAGCCTGCAGATATTATTTATTTCAGAATTGTGATGCTTATGATGTACAAGTAGCTGCTCCTATTTCAACCTCTGCCACAAATTATGAGGTGATGTGAATCTAGAAGTTTCATTTGGAACTGTAACTCTTTCAAAACAGTCATGCTGCAACCCATCCATTTTAACAGTTTCAACTGATTTAACTCATGCATTATTACTACATTTCTTTTAGAATGGTACCCTATGACTTTGTATTTGTTAAGGCATAAAGCTTTGTTATGCATTGTTAAATGTTCTGGTTGTATGTCAGAATTAAAACATTCAAAACAAGTCGGAACTTGAATGAAGTTTACTGAATAATCTTTGATGCATTCCTTTATGTGATCAGTCTGTCTGACTGACCAGCAAATTCCAGAACTGTTAATACTAAAGCAAATACAATTGCTGCTAACCAACATCATCTTGTGTATTGTAATCTCAAAGATTTTTACATCACTGCTCAACATAAAATTATGTATCACAATAATATAATATTTTAAAAAGTACATGAATGTTGATTACATTAAAAAAATAATGCATAAAGGTGAAGTACATAAAAAGACATAAAGATTAATGTGAATGAAGAGGTCTGTAACTGTCATCCAGATGTTGTTCCAAAGTGTTAAATCCTGAAAAATGCAAGGAAAATGATTAGTGTGTTTTAATTAAACACTGCATCCAGTTGCACAAATGGTTAGTACAAACACACCGTTATTCATACACTGAGTTCTCGTGAGGTATATTCATCATTACATAAAGCTATAATAATAAAGGCAGGGTCAGTGCTAAGTGGGAGCTAGACTGGGCAGAGGACACCCAGCGTTGTTAAACAAAAACATGGCAATGAACAGAATTCTTTCTTCATTTTGGCCAATATACAGGACATTGTGACTAACACAAGACAGCATCTTTGGCAACACTATCTGTTTTCATAGCAGCCGCTGGCTTAAACTGGTCACGTTAACGAGTGTGTCTAAACGACCGATTTTACCTTTAGTTTTTAAGCACTCAAAATAAAACAATACACCTTTACTAGGCTAGTTACAAATGAGACGATCAACAGCTGAATCGTATCTGAATTCTGGAACTGGATTCGCGCTGATGACGTAACGTAAGATAGGCACGCCCACAGCGGGTTATGATTGGTCGATCGACAGGCTCAAATCTGATTGGCTAAAGTGTACGAGTGACCCGCATGGGAGGAGTTCGCTGCCAGGAGAGTCTCAAAAACACACACGCAAGTCTAAAAAATACACACGTAAAAAAGCTATTCACACACTCACAGTCCGTGATACACTCGTGATTTTTAAACATTCAAAATTGTTGTACACAGTTGTAAATCTGTGAATTGTGTTTTGCAACTTGTGAAACGTATTTTATGAATTTATATTCTTATTTTTTGCACGTTAATTTTTTTTGTGAATATATATATTTTTTTCGTGCACGTGAATTGGGACACGCATGTGTGCATCGTGTATTGTGCGTGAATTATTAATGAGACTAATCTGCTTCCATAGAAAATAATTGGATACACTTTCATACTCACACCTAAAGACAATTTAGTGTCTCATATACTGCATGTCTTTGGATTTTGAAAAAGAAATGATGAAAAAACAGTTATTATTTATGCTATTCCATGACACTATTGATGCACAAATTACACACTTACAGCTGCTGTTCACTAGGTGGCACTATATACAGTAGTTTCGAAACAGAACATAGAAAACATATAGATCCATACAGTCATTGAAAACCTGACAATATAGTGAAATTTGAAATACAATTCATAAAAACTTGATAAAAGTTATATATATATATTTTTAGTGAATATATATTTTCTAGTTTACCTGGAAATTGGATCAGCATTTTAATGCACATTTGACCTTTTCAAGCATAGATGGTCTGAGTGGGTACCACTGTTTTCAACACATGATGGATTGAGTGGTTACAATCTTTAGTTCAGATGGTTTAAACAGAGACAGCAGGAGAAATTTTCCGTCCACTGAGGATTAAGACACAAGATAAAACCAAAAACCCTAGAGTACCGTTTGAACAGGACCCAAAGTTTCTCCTGGGACAAACCCAGGCACAATTTTCATATTTCTATAAACAGGGTCAGCTGCATCTAAGGGAAGAGTCATGAGAATTTTTTAAACTAGTGGCTACAGATGAATGTTCATGAAGAGGGTTGGAAAGATTGTCTGCTTTGTAATGTTTTTCATCCTAGGTCTATTTGTACTGTTAAGCTACAACTAAAACTTTCAACAAAGGATCAAACCAAGCTGCATTTATTTTAAAGTTAGTAAGGTTTTAAATAATAAAACGATGAACTATACCTGTGGTTCCACTGCCAGGACACCTGTGTGAATTTGAGGAGAACTGGCTTCATAAATGCACAAAAATCACCAGATGATTAAAAGACATTGAGCAAAAATGAAGAACAGACGTTAATTTAGAGAGAGAATAGATCCTTTAAAAGCAGGTACAGGCACTTGATCTTATATTTAGCATCTAATGCAAAGACATTTCATACAGACTTCACCTTTTATAGACCACAATGTTTCCATTAACCCATATTTTCCACTGGATGTGTGTGTAAAATCTGATGACAGTGATTGGTGCATCATTCCTCATGTATTGAGCCGCTGGAACCGCTACATCCAAACCTGTACTGTACTTCCTGCTCTTTGCATTCACCTTATTGCAGTGAGAAACCTGTAGTAATTCTGGCATTATTAATTTGAGGAAATTAAAGGTTCCATAGTCATTTTTTAGTGCTGTGTGTCCATATTTGGGTAAAACATCTGTCAGAAATTTGGCATCTGGTAAAGGGGCAAAGAGTGAAGTAAAAATAAATGTTTCACACGAGATTCAAAATCAAGCATAACTAAAAGCAACTATTAGAATTAATTTCACATGGAGGACTTGTCTGTTTTCGTTAGGAGACAGGGTGGAGTGATATATGCAGGATTAGTTTAACCTTTACGTCTTTTATCACAGAAATTTAGTCACAGTAAGTCAGTGTTGATATAAGGAGCCCCATATATGACCAGAATATATTTGTCCCCACAATGTATTCATTTGTTAGTTAAATCCATGCATGAATTCATTTTTTAGGAAAACATAAAATGGCTAAACGTTGTCATATATGTTACACAAACATTTTAATGAAAGGAAATACAACAGCAGAAGCAGTTTTATATGAGGCATTCATGTGCAAAAATACATCAAACATTTGTAAAACTCATCAAACGGTCTTTTGAAAGCAACATAAATAGGAATATGTGAATATTTCATGTGAGAGTTATTAAAAACATGCATTGGTGCATTAACATAGTGCACTGTAAAATTCACTGTGTTTAAACTTTTTTTTTGTCAATATGCATCATTACATGATTCAATCTATGAGTGTAATGTTTCATTGAACACAAGCCTTTTTATATTAACAATCGTTTGGTTGAGTGTGCGTTTTGTTCAAATGTACATTTTGTTGAGGAAGGCTGCTATTGGAGGGAATTTAAAGGCCTGGAGTTTATGCAAAAACATGGAAAATTACTCAAATGTAAATTCAAAAGACTAATGACAAAAACAACATCTCAGGAAACTGAGCCTTTGGCATAATACGCATGCTTGGTTCAAATGATTGAGTTTATAATTTAAAACATAAAATGCTTCAACCTGATCAAACATGTCCTTCTAGTTTAGAGAATTTCAACATCTGCATTGGAAGAATGTAACACCAAAACTTTAATGTACATATCAAATATTTCATAAATGTGACCCTGGACCTCAAAACCAGTCCTAAAAGTTAATTTTTGATTTGTAATATGCATTGCTAAGAACTTAATTTGGACAATTTTAATGGTGATTTTCTCAATATTTTTGCACCCTCAGATTACAGATTTTCAAATAGTTGTATCTTGGCCAAATATTGTCTTTTCCTAACAAACCATACATGAATATACAGCTTATTTATTTATCTTTTAATTTTAAAATTGACAAAAAATGATTCAAAAATTACCCTTATGACTGGTTTTGTGGTCCAGGGTCACAAATGTGTTTATATTACACAAATGTTTGTTCACAAACAGCTTTAACATATTGAAAAGAAGCAGTTGTGGGTTATTTGGCATTGCAGCTTTTGCAGAGAATCTTTGATCCGTCAGGGAAGAATCCTGCTCCAACCAGAGACACCGAACACTCAGAGCACTTAAAACACGGCTGATGCCACTGACGCTCCTCAAACGAGATGTACTTCCCTTCTCCAAAACCTGAGGAAAAGATTCAGAGGTATTTATTTCTAATGAGTAGTCTGTACAATTTTTAAAACAACATGGTGGTCATGACTAAAAACATTGTTTAAATTGTTTCTAAAGATTGGAAAAGTTATACACGAAGAAAATTCAGTAAAAATAGGGCACAGTGTATTGTTTTAATACGTATTTTCCATACTGATTAGCTATTTATCTATGTTTTATCCATATTTTGGATTGTGCTGTGATTTAGGGTTAAAGGAAATGTCACTTCTAACCGCCCTCTAGCGGTTGAAGCATAAAACTACTTATACTAAAGTTAATTGCGGAAGAACATTGTTTAGTAGTGCTTCGACTTTTCGACGCTTTTTTGCGCGGATGAATCTGGTGTCTTGAGGCGCAGCTGTTCTCATGGTTACAAATGACCTTATTGCTGCTAATTTCACTAACAACAACAAACATAAAAACTCTAAATGGAAAAAATACGGATATCAAGAAAAATATGTCGTATGAGCAGGTAAGCAGCTTATATGTCGTTAAGTTTTAAAACAACGCCACCAAAGTTTGCCAATATTGACAACGTTCAAGATTGAATAAAGATCAGATAACATTGAAAGAAACTTTAACTCGTGGCCATTTAAAGGAAAATAGACCACAGTAGTAACTGTTTTAGAGAACGGCATTATACATATTAACATAGTTCTGTAAACCTAGTCAATGCACAGCAACCTGATGTAATGCAAACGATGTTGATTCCAGTTGTATTATGAGTACTTTCGCATATCCACCTTTTTCTTTCCATAAGAGTAGGCGCGGCCATTTGTAAATGTAATGGGTGTGGCTTCCGGTCTCATCCGCCTCCATCTGCTGCTTGATATTGCAAATTTATGTGTCTTACCATATTATTTTAAAGTATCATCTTAAAGGAGTAGTTCACCTTCAGAACAAAGAATTAGAACAGATAATTTACTCACCCCCTTGTCATCCAAGATGTTTGTGTCTTTCTTTCTTCAGTCGTAAAGAAATTATGTTTTTTTGAGGAAAACATTTTAGGATTTCTCTCCATATAATGGACTTCTATGGTGCCCCGAGTTTGAACTTCAGAAATGCAGTTTAAATGCAGCTTCAAAGGGCTCTAAATGATCCCAGCCGAGGAAGAAGGGTCCTATCTAGCGAAACGATCTGTTATTTTCTAAAAACATTTACAATTTATATACTTTTTAATCTCTACACAGAGTACACCCAGAGCTAGACAAGACCAGCATTTGAGGTTAAAAAGTATATAAATTGTAATTATTTTAAATAAATAACCAATCGTTTTGCTAGATAAGACCCTTTTTTCCTTGGCTGTGATCGATAGGAGCCATTTGAAGCTGCATTTTGGAAGCTCAAACTCGGGGGCACAATAGGAGTCCATTATATGGAGAGAAATCCTGAAATGTTTTCCTCAAAAAACATAATTTCCTTACGACTGAAGAAAGAAAGACATGAACATCTTGGATGACAAGGGGGTGAGTACATTATCTGTACAAGTTTTACCCTTTACTACATGTTGCAATATTGTTCTCGTTACTTCCCTATAGTGGAATTGCACTTGCATCACTGTTTGTCGGATACGTGACCATATTGGACATACTCAGATGTAAACAACAGCATGGATTTCACAGTTAATGTACTACTGAAAACGTTTTTCTGCTAATTTATGCTGTCTAAACCATGGGGAAAATGTGTGGAAGCAGCTAAATCATATAGAGAAGGACTTTGTAAGCAGGAAAATGCACAATATTTTGACTTTTGGTAGTCTATAGTACACCAAATGTCTTTCCCGGTCTGACTGATTAGTACAGCCCAAAACATGACAATAATTGACCATTTTCAGCAGCAATAATCAGCAAAGTATGCAAAACGGGCATGGACGAATGATGAAAGTATGTTATTTCCCATTAAATCTGTGAATAAAAATAAGAATAATTATTATCGTCTCACCATAGTGATTTAGGATAAGGCAAAAGGTTTTAAAGATAATTATATGATGTACTCACTCATTATTTATATTTTGTTTGTTTCAAACCAAAAGTTAGTGTAGTTTTAATAGATAATGTCCTGGCAGAAAATTTCCAGTACCTTTTCTGTTTTTCGAAGGATTTTTTGCCCTCGCAGTGTAGCCAAAAATAATTTACTCAATGTTCCAAACTTAGAAGTTATTTGGCAGAATGTTCTTATCCACCTTATTTTTTAATGCAGAAGTAAACTGTTTTCTGGTAATGTGTTAGACTTCCAGTTCACAAGCCGCTGTATGGGAAATAATAAGTGCAGGAAATGGTAAAACCGTCTGTACTACAAACCATTGTGTTCATAATTAAGATAATACATTAAATAATATGGTAAGACACACCAGTTTGCAAAATCAACCAGCAAAACGAGCTGTTTTGTACAGCTAAGAAAATCTGGAAGCGGATGAGACTGGAAGCCAGACACATTAAATTTACAAATAGCCACGCCCACTCTTACCGTAAAAATAAGGTGGATGGATAAAATTAAATTATAAGGAGACTGGGGTGTCATTAACATCCATTTAAAAAAAAAAATGCTTTGTTTTTTTTTTACAGCTTTGACTATCCTATTCCCATTCACTTTCATTATAAGGAAAAGGGCAGCGTGGACATTCTGCAAAACATTTCCTTTTGTGTTCCACAGAAGATACAAAGTTACATAGACCTAGGTTTGGAAAAAACATGAGGGTAAGTAATCAGAATATCTCTTTTATGACAACTAGACCCTTTGCAGAGATTTTTAAGACATTGAAACATATAAACAGTAGATATTTGACCCCATGTTGACTCATAGTTTATGACCCGGTGGATGTTAGACTGTTGGGTTCCCAACGAGCAAGCAAAACAATTTCAGACTGACTCAACATTGTGAAGCACCATCTGCCTCCAAACACATGACTCTGTTTATGTGACAACTGTCTCTTGTTTTTGACAAAGCGTTTCTGTTAGCAGCTGTAGAGACTGGTAATAAACAGCAGTCTTGTTATAAGGGATACACAAACACACACTGACCTGTGATGGGTTTGTCGCAGGCAGAGCATTTTTGGGCGTACAGATTGCTGAAGCACTTCACGCAGTATGGGTCTTCACCCTGGGTTGTGAAAGGCTGTCCGGCGAGCTGGACTTTACAACCGGTGCACAAGAAACATTCTTTATGCCAGGGCTCGTCTCTATATGTAACACCACCTTGAATCAAGAGCTGTAAGAGACACAACCAACAAGAACACTTTAATGCACTGGCATAAGATTTAAAGAGATTGGCAATGGAATAAACAAAAATGCTCAATATTTAGATTATAGATAATGTGCAGTTTGCACTCTTAAATATAATACCAAAAGTTTTCGCAGTGATGCCATTTGGCTGTTTTCATCTCACCTGTTTGCAGTGGGCGCAACGTGGGGCGAATCGTCCCTCATAACAGGGCACGCAGTAGTACTCGCCCTTATCTGGAATGAACGACTGGGCGCCGATGGGCTGCTCACAACCACAACAAACAAAGCATTCCTCGTGCCACGCGCAGCCTCCATATTCCAGCCGCTTGGAGCCTGAGAGATCGAAATCATTTCATATAAAACTACAAAATAAACTGCTAAACATTGTCTACATTGAGAAAATTGAGACATTGTCTACATAAAGCAAACCATTCAACTACTGGGAGCTCTTTGAAGCCTTTCAGAAAAACTCTTCATATGTATTTTTGTCATTTAAAAGTCAGTCAAAAGTTTTTGAACAGTAAGATTTTTTAATGTTTTTTAAAGCAGTAATATTGTGAAATATTTTTGCTATTTAAAATAACTGCTTTCTATTTTAATATATTTAAAAATGTAATTTATTTCTGTGATCAAAGCTGAATTTTCAGTATCATTACTCCAGTGTTCAGTGTCACATGATCCTTCAGAAATCATTCTAATATGCTGATTGCTGTTCAAGAAACATTATTATTATTATAATCAGTATTTAAAACAGTTGAGGACATTTTTTTCAGGATCTTTTGATGCATAGAAAGATCCAAAAGTCAGCATTTATATGAAATAAAAAGCTTTTGTAACATTATACATTAAACCATTCAAAAGCACAG
The DNA here is from genome assembly GCF_049309525.1 of Garra rufa. Lineage (NCBI taxonomy): Eukaryota > Metazoa > Chordata > Actinopteri > Cypriniformes > Cyprinidae > Garra > Garra rufa. The sequence goes on from NC_133377.1 coordinate 34,059,460, forward strand.
TATAATGTTTTTATAGAAATTAATGCTTTTATTTAGCTGGATGCTTTTAATTGATTAAAAGTGATGATAAAGACAAGTTAAAATAATTGTTTTTCAGATAAATGGTGTTCTTCTGAACTTTCTATTTATTAAAGAAACATTAGAAAGAAAGAAAATCTACTCAGCTGTTTTCAACATAATAATAATAAATGTTTTTTGGGCAGCAAATCAGAATATTAGAATGATTTCTGAAGGATCATGTAACTGGAGTTATGATGCTAAAAATTCAGCTTTGAAATCACAGGAATAAATTACATTTTAAAATATATTTAAATAGAAAATAGTTATTTTAAATAGTAAAACAATTTCAAAATTTTACTGTTTTTGCTGTACTTTGAATTAAATAAATGCAGGCTTGCTGAGCAGAAGAGACTTTGTTCAAATACTTTTGACTGGTAGTGTGTATATATGTACTAAATTACTAGTCAAGTCACCTTTATTTATATAGCGCTTTTAACAATACAGATTGTGTCAAAGCAACTGCACAGTATTTAAACAGAACAATAGTGTGTAAGTAACGCATTATTGTAGATAATCAATTTTCAGTTAAAGGCAGTTCATCAATGAATTCAGTGATATCATCGTCAGTTCAGTTCAAATAGTATACAATATCGCTGGAAAGTTTTGTACTAAACCTTAAATTAAAATTAAAATTAAAACTGAAAACATAAAAATAAAAGCTAACCAAAATATGAATCAATACTATAATAAATACTATTATAAAAGTTCTAAAATTAATTTAAAATGTACTAAATACTATAATAAAAATACTAGCATCTAGATTAGACTTAAAGATAACAGACATAAGCTAAAAGCCACTAAACTGTCATTTTGAATTCAGAGCTAAACTATATTTCATATCTTACGTAAGTTTTAGCTTGTTGCATCATTGCACAAACACTGAATGTGCTTCTACCTGTCTGTAATGGATTTCCTTTAAACACAGCCTCACCTGTTTATGCACTACAGGTTTTTTTCAATTGCTTTCACTGTTCAGCGGGTGGCCGATCATGTCCGATAAGTCACTTGCAACTACAGAGTTAAAGGCTACACATTATGTCACGCTACATAACTATGTACATGCTCACAATTGGGCCTGATCTGCTGTAGATCTACAAAAGCCTCCTGTGTGGGAGTTTTGTTTGAGGCGTGTCAATATTGTAGGCTGGAAATGGCGCAATGGCTGGTATTTCAATTAAAATGCATGTGGAATCTGGTAAAGCATAAGTTGCAGATGGAACGTACAGGTTTGGTGGGAAAACATCTCACCTGATCTGTGTATAATGACTGAGAATGGGTGTGAAAATGAGCCCAGAGGGAGACTGAGACAGCGGGTCTGTTTCGAATGAACGAGGGAGGAGAGATCTGCCACTTTCAGTTTGTAATTTTATCCTTTTGGAACTTTCCCCATCTCTTATTTCTTTCCGAAAAGCTCTGGAGAGACAGAGGCAGGCGGCGGAGTGTAATTATGGGTAACGTAACGCCCGAGTGTTGGCGTCAGGCCTGCAGGCGTGTGTGCGAGTGTGGCCGGAGGCTTTTCTCTCTCAGCTGAGCGTGTCTGTAATCACACTCACATCTCTTCTGCCGCACCCTGACGCCTAATCAAAACTCATTAACTCGGTTTCTGCTTTAGCGGGCAGGGTGAGAAACACACTTAAACTTAATTTCCTGAAGAATTACATCTGAAAGGTTTTGTATTTGTCTGGTACAATCAATTACATGCCAAGACAGTTGTGATTCTTGAGATGTTCACACAACAGTCAACGAATATGATTGTCTATCTATCTATCTGTAAGATTTTTGTATGTCTTTTGAATGAAGTCTCTTGTGATCACCAAAGCTGCATTAATTTTAACAAAAATACAGTAAAAAACAGCAATATTGCGAAATATTATTACAAATCAAATTGAACTTTTTTCTGTTTGAGTTAAGTTTTAAAATATAATTTATGATTATAATATGCTGAATTGCTGTTTAAGAAACATTTATTATTATCAGTGTTGAAAACTATGGAAACTCATTTCCGCTACAGAATAAAAAATGTAATTGCGACTTTTTTTTGGTATTTTTATAAAACATATTTTTACTTTTTTTTTTCGCAATTGAGTTTACATTTCTGAGTTTATATCTGACAATTCTGACTTTTTTACTCACAATTCTGAGTTTATATCTCACAATTCTGACTTTTTTTTTACTCACAATTCTGAGTTTATTTCTTGCAATTGCGAGTTTATAGGCTTTCTCACAATTCTTTTAATCAATTCTTTCCTTAAAATTTTGAGATACAAATTTGCAATTGCGAGGCCATGAGAATTGCGAGATACAAAGTTTACAAAGTTGTCAAGATGTAAACTCAATTGCAAGTCAGAATTGAGAGAAAAAGTTGCAATTTTTTTTTGACATTTCTCATGTTTGCATGCATGTTTTTTTAGTACTGACCTGAATAAGACATTTTACATAACAGATGTTTACATATATGTCCAAAAAGGAAAATAAAAGTTGAATTTATAAAAATGACCCTGTTCAAAAGTTTACATACACTTCATTATTAATACTGTGTTGTTATCTGAATGATCCACCACTGTGTTTTTCTGTTTAGTGATAGTTGTTCAAGAGTCCCTTGTTTGTCCTGAACAGTTAAAACACAACCTCTTGTTCTTCAGAAAAAACCTTCAGATCCCACAAATTCTTCTTTTTTTCTTTTTGGTTTTTGTGTATTTAAATGCTTTCCAACAATGACTGTATGATTTTGAGATCCATCTTTTCACACTGAGGACAACTGAGGGACTCAGCAACTATTACAGAAGGTTTGTGGGGTGAAAACTTTTGAACAGAATGAAGATGTGTAAATTTTTCTTACTTTCCCTAAATGTCAATTTTTTTTCATTTAGTACTGCTCTTCAGAAACTACAGAAGATACTTACATGTTTCCCAGAAGACAAAATAAATTTACCCTGATATTCAAATTCAAAAAGTTTTCACCCCCTGGCTATTAATGCATTGTGTTTCCTTCTGGAGCATCAGTGAGTGTTTGAACCTTCTGTAATAGTTGCATACGAGTCCCTCAGTTGTTGTCAGTGTGAAAAGATGGATCTCAACTGTAAGCATATGCATGTGTGTTTAGGAACCGCACCTGGCATCACAGTCTTCCCGCAGGCCACGCATTTAGATGAAAACTCATTGCAGTAACAGTCGTTACACACCAAGGCATCTTCCTGACAGGTGAACGGCTCGTCGGCCAGCGACCGGCTGCAGCGCGAGCAGCGGAAACAGTGTTCGTGATAATGTCTGTCTTCATAAAACAGCTCCTGAACACAGACAGAACAGCAACAAATGTCAGTTCAGCTGTAAATTCTATTAAATCATCCCATAAAAGCCTGCGGTAACTGGTTTATTAAATTTAGTTTAGCCCTTGTGACCGTGCATGAGGCTGAAAACCCTGGACAGTTGGAGACAGTGTATGTGGCATGTTGTTTTCAGGCAACTAGAACCTGTTAGTCCATAGAAATGTGCTTGTTACTCCATTGAATCAGTTACATCATCAAGCCATGGGTCAAGGGTCATTGCACAGCTGAACGAAAGGTGAAATGAGGTGACGCAGCTGCTTGTGCAGGAAGTTCTATGGCCTGAAAGCATGTTGAAGCAAAACAGATCTTGCTGTTCTCTGTCATTTCCACTACCATGAAAGGAATGGTTTGAGACCTTTGCGCAATAAAGGGACATGCTTTACTAGCGTCCACTGATCCAAGCTCTCAAAGATCAGACAGCTATGAATACCAAACACAGAACAGAAGCTTTTCTTGTTTGTCTTAGACACTTGAGATCTTCCAGTAAAGATGTAAGAAATCAGATCTGACAAATATCACTGTTTCTATGTACACTAGTTCTGTTGATGTTAGTGACGGTTTGCTGTTTCTCACCGACGTTCAATCAAAACTGCATTGGAGCAAATATGGTCATGTCGTATTGAAATCTTGCATTGAAGTTTGAATCATATTTAATTACAATTGACAAAAACAGGGCAAATCAGATTGGCAGATTGGATCAAAAAAAGTGAATCAACTTAAATCCGATACTTTTATACTGAAATTCATCTACCATGGTATTTACATGGTAATCCAAGGAAATAGGACTGTATAGAATTATATATTAGATATGAACAATACGGAACTAGATAAATTAAAATCAAAATGAATCAGATTCACCTGTGATTCAAATTTAAATCAAATCAATTGAACTCACTTACTATGGTATTGAAATTCACTACATTAACAATGTACTCCAACTGAGCAATAATGAAATGGATCCGATCAGATCAAGTCAAAATGAATCAAATTCAAAGCAAATCAAGTTAAAGCTGAATCAGATTAGATTAAATTAAATATATTTCAAAATCAAAACAAATACAGTCAAACAATTAAATCAAACAGAATCTGATTAAATTGCATCAAATTAAAATTTAATTTGAAATTGACACTGCCTTTGCATTAATAGGATGAACTGGATCAAATCGAAATTATTCCGATGTGAATCAAATTGAACTGCATAGCATTTACATGGCACTCCAACTCTCAACTCTAACAATACTGAGATGGATCAAATTAAATCTAAATGAATCAAATGTGAATCCGTTACATTGCATTACATTTACATTGCACTGGACTAGAACTAATCAAAATAAATCAAATTAAGAAAAGATTTAAATTGAAACTGAATCAAATTAGATTAGATGGAACCTGATTTAAATCAAAACAAACACAAACTCAAACCAAAATGAAACTGAATCAAACTGACACTGCCTTTGCATCAATAGGATTGTAAAATAGGATTTAACAATGCTAAACTGGATCAGATCAAATCAAAATGAATTAGATGTAAGTCAAATTGAATTTCATTACATTTACATGGCACTCCAACTGAACAATAATGGCCTGGACTAGTACAAAATTAAAATAATTTAAAATGAATCAAATTGAACTAAATCAGATTGAATGACCTCAAATTTAAACCACAATGAAACTGAATCAAATTTACAATAACTTTGCATTAATTTGATGGTAAAATAGGGTTTAACAATAGTAAACTGGATCAAATCAAATCAAAGTGAATCAGATGTGAATCAAATTTAATTTTGTTACTTTTACATGACAGTCCAACTGGACTAGAACAAATAAAAATGAATTAGATTCATTTATAATAAAAAAAAAATCAAATCAAAACTGAATCAAAGTAGATTAGATGGAATCTAATTCAAATAACAAACACAATAAAACAAAATTTGATTGAATCACCTTACATTCAAACAAAAATGAAACTGAATCAATTTGACACTGCCTTTGCATTAATAGGATTGTATAATAGGATTTAACAATACTGAACTGGATCAAATCAAATCGAATTAAATAAAAATGAATCAGGTGTGAATCAAATTGATTTTTTGTTACATTTACATGATACTCCATTTGAACAAATCAAATTGAATCAAATTAAAAAAGGAATTAAACTGAAATGGAATCAAATTAGATTAGATGAAATCTAATTCAAATCAAAACAAACACAACAGAATTGAACTAAATCTGATTGAATTACCTCAAATTCACCCAAAATGAAACTGAATCAAACTGACAATGCCTTTGCATTAAAAAGATTGTATAATAGGATCTAACAATACTTGAACTGAATCAAATCAAATGGAATCAAATTCAAAAATAAATCGAATTAAAACTGAATCAAAGTAGATTAGATGGAATCTAATTAAAATCAAAACAAATACAGTTGAATCAAACTGAATATGATTAAATTACACATCAAATTCAAATCAAAATGAAACTGAATGAAACTGACACTGCCTTTGCATTAATAAGACCATATTTAGGATTTAACAATACTAAAGTGGATCAAATGAAATGAAATCAAAATGAATCAGATGTGAATCAAATTAATCATTCAAATTAATGAATCAAGTTAAAAAGGAATTAAACTGAAATGGAATCAAATTAGATCAAAACAAACGTAACTGAATTGAACTTAAACTGATTGAATTACCTTAAATTCAAACCAAAATGAAACTTAATCAAACTGACACTGGTTTAAAACGATTGTATAATAGGATTTAACGATACTTGAACTGGATAAAATAAAAATCTGATTGATTTTCATTACCTTCACACAATACTCCAACTGAACAATAATGAACTGGACTGAATCAAATCAATGGGATCAATTTAAAACTGAATCAAAGATTAGATGGAATCTAATTCAAATCAGAACAAGTACAGTTGAATCAAACTAAATCTAATTAAATAGTCATTTAATCAAATTCAAATCAAAATGAATCAGAATCATTACATTTACATGATACTCCAACTGAACAATAATGAACTGCACTGGATCAAATCAAATTAAAACTGAATCAAAGTAGATTAGATGAATCAAATTGAATCAAATCAATAAAAATAAACAAATAAATAAAAAAATAAAACATGCACCCTTAAAGCAGTTTACTAACTGGTTCAACTCAAAATAAAATAAAATAAAATATGCACACTCCAAATTAGTCCAATGTATCAAATCAAATCAATAAAATAAAATGTAGACCTAAAGTTTAATTTAATTTAATTTAATTTAATTACATTAATAATAAATAAATAAATAAATACTTTACTAACTTGTTCAACTCAATGAAATTAAATAAAATATGCACACTTAATTTAGTTCTGGTCCAAATTAGTCCAATTTATCGAATCAAATTAAAACTGAACCAAAGTAGATTAGATGGAATCTAACACAAATACAAATGGAATTAATCTAAATCTGATCCAGTTACCTGAAATTCAAACCAAAATGAAACTGAATCAAATAAAAAAAAAACTTTAGTTTTGCAAGACTTTGCTTTATTGTACCAAAATTCACAAAAAACACAAATCTTCTCTTTAAAACATTAGATTTTGATGCTTGTATTTTACCTCAAAATACATAATTCATGATAGTCCCAGATAGTCTGTGTGAAAACCAACAGTCCCTTACATGTGATTGATTCAGAGCAGTTCAAACTGTCATATAATAAATGATGTCCTTTAGCCAAATGACCCACAAATCATCACGTCTGCAGATGACTGATGAAGAAGGGGGAAGAAAAACACAGAAAGAGAGCGAGCAAGTATTAGTATTTATGTAGTGTGTATTTCTCCCAGTGGATCTATAACTCAGACAGTGGCGTCTGCGGCCTGCTCTGTTTGCATTGGCCGTCTGCTTCACTACTCTGTCACGCGTGACCGTGACCGTGACCGTGACCGTGACCGTGACCGTGACCAGCTGTGAGGATGCGAAATCTATGAGGTGCATCACCTGAGTGAATTTATTGTGTGTGTGTGTGTGTGTGTGTGTGTGTGTAAACTCACTGATGAGCAATTATAAACACATTATCTATCTACTACAATGTAATAAACAATATAGATTTTTATTAATCCCATAGATGCTGATCACTAAAGCACTCACTCGTGAGTTGTGTTCGATGAGCTCTTTGCACTCCTGGCAGGTGTTTGCATACAGACGGTCGTAACAGGGCACGCAGTGGGGAACGTCGTCCACCTGGATGTATTTCCTGCCGTATAGAGACTCCTTACAGCTCTCACAGTTGAACGGCTCTGACATGACGCTCCGCTCCTCTCTGACTCATACAGCACACAGTCAGCAGATTGAGATGCACTCTAATCCTAAAGAAAAACAAGGTTTACAGAAAGTTGTCATTGAGTAATTAGCTGTGAGCTGTTTTAAACTAAGCGTCTCCACATCAGAAAGAAATGCCGAGGAATTCATGTAGCCTGCAATCAAATGAATTTTGATTTGTAATCAGCGGTAAACCTTTTGTAACAGTAGGCCTGAAGGTTTTTAATTAAATGACTGGAGTAAATTTAAATGAAATACTCAGTGTGTGTCGAGAGAATGAAGTAAGACAGAGAGACGTGAGAGTCTGCCAAAGGATACACTAGGGATCTGGAGTCTAGTCCACTAACTCTGATTAAACAGATAAGACGGTCATCACAATCCAGTGGGGAAACAAGTGGTCATTTTATATGCGTGTTAAATATGTAATCATAACTGTGTGTGTCCTGGACGGAGCGTGAGAATAAACAGATTCCCACACTGAAAACGCGACAAATCTTTTCTAACTGCTCTGTACAAACTGAAATAACAATTTAAGTCAATGCCAGAGGCATAGTTAAAGATTATGAAAACAAAAATAATTTTTTAGCACCATGCTAAAAAACGCATAAAAGAATGATTTTGTTTAAGATCAGCTGGGATTTTTTTAAAGCGTTTTTAACGGATAAAACCGTTTACCAAATGCGTAAATGGGAAGACACTAGACAGATTTTAAATCGTAGTAAGTGCATTAGGAAAATGTCAAATGACATTCAGTTCAATTAATTTATTTAATAGCTGTGAAATAAGCAGAATAATGTATATTTATCTAGCCATTATCACTAAATAAAATGCTTAAAACTAATGCATTTTACCAGCTCATCCATAAAATGAAAGGAAATTAAATTAAATTAAATTAAATAATAATAAAAATGAAACTAAATTATTAAATTAAATTAAATTAAATTAAACACACTTAAAGTGTTCTAACTGTTCTGAACACACTTAAAGTGTTCTGAAATTATAAAGGTTTTGAACACTTTTGACCTGATTCAGCATGTGCATTGGCCTACACACAATCGTGGACACACTCTTGATTTACTCATCAGTAAGGGTCTAAAGATTTCATCCACTGTTATCAAGGATGTAGCACTATCTGATCACTTCTGTATTTTCTTTGATATATTGATCTCTGCTCCTGAATGTAGATCTGTCTCTGTCAGAAAGAGATGCATTAATGATATCACTAGTGTGCTGAAGGCTATATCTTCAATGCCAAGCATTTCTGCAGACTCTGTTGATCTTCTCCTGGAGTCCTTCGGCTCAAAAGTTAAGAATGTCATTGATGACATCGCACCTGTGAAAATCAGAAAGATGTCTGGCAGACAGAAATTGCCGTGGAGAAAATCAACAGCAGTACAGAATATGAAAAGACAATGCAGAAAAGCTGAGCGGATGTGGCGGAAGACGAAACTTGAAATTCACTATAGCATCTATAAAGACAGCCTTCATGCTTTCAATGATGAACTAGGTAAAGCTAGACAAATGTTCTTCTCAAACCTTATAAACAGCAACTTTTTTTGCACTCTTTTTGCTACCGTTGAGAGACTAACAAACCCCCCTAGTCAGATCCCTAGTGAAATGCTCTCCGATAGCAAGTGCGATGAGTTTGCTTCCTTCTTTTCTGAGAAGATCAATAATATCAGAAAGACAATTAGCACACCCTCAAGTTATGCAGAGGTCAGACGGATTCAACCGCAATTTCAAAAAGAAGTCACTATGTCTACTTTCAAAGCAATCGATAGCAACATTTTGGAAGAAAGAGTACAGCACCTCAAATCGTCAACCTGCTACCTTGACACACTTCCCACATCTTTTTTCAAAAGTGTGCTTAGCTGTTTAGAAGCAGATCTCTTAGAAGTGGTGAACACCTCATTCTTTCTGGGACTTTTCCAAACTCCCTGAAAACTGCAGCTGTTAAGCCCCTTCTGAAAAAGAGAAATCTTGATAACACAAGATTTAGCATATTGCATATTGAGCAACTATAGACCAATATCAAATCTTCCTTTCATAGGCAAGATTATTGAAAAGGTTGTTTTTAATCAGCTGAACCACTACATAAACTCAAATGGATACCTGGACCACTTCCAATCTGGTTTCAGACCACATCATAGCACAGAGACAGCGCTCATAAAGATAATAAATGATATTCGCCTAAATTCTGATTCTGGCAAAATATCAGTGCTGGTACTACTAGATCTCAGTGCTGCGTTCGACACAGTCGATCACAACATTCTTCTAGACAGACTGGAAAACTGGGTCGGGCTTTCTGGGATGGTTCTCAAATGGTTCAGGTCATACTTAGAAGGGAGAGGCTATTATGTGAGTATAGGAGAACATAAGTCTAAGTGGACGTCCATGACATGCGGAGTCCCACAAGGCTCAATTCTTGCGCCGCTGTTGTTCAGCCTGTATATGCTCCCACTAAGTCAAATAATGAGAAAGAACCAAATTGCATATCACAGCTATGCAGATGATACCCAGATTTACCTAGCCTTATCGCCAAATGACTACAGCCCCATTGACTCCCTCTGCCAATACATTGATGAAATTAACAGTTGGATGTGCCAAAACTTTCTTCAGTTAAACAAGGAGAAAACTGAAGTCATTGCATTTGGAAACAAAGATGAAGTTCATAAGGTAAATGCATACCTTGATGCTAGGGGTAAAAAAAAACAAAAAATCAAGTCAAGAATCTTGGTGTGATTCTGGAGTCAGACCTCAGTTTCAGTAGCCATGTCAAAGCAGTAACTAAATCAGCATACTATCATCTTAAAAACATTGCAAGAATTAGATGTTTTGTTTCCCGTCAAGACTTGGAGAAACTTGTTCATGCTTTTATCACCAGCAGGGTGGACTATTGTAATGGTCTCCTCACTGGCCTTCCCAAGAAAACCATTAGACAGCTGCAGCTCATACAGAACGCTGCTGCCAGGATTCTGACTAGAACCAGAAAATCAGAGCATATCACACCAGTCCTCAGGTCCTTATACTGGCTTCCAGTTATGTTTAGGATAGATTTTAAAGTACTTTTACTCGTTTATAAAGCACTCAATGGCCTAGGACCTACATACATTGCAGATATGCTCACTGAATATAAACCTAACAGACAACTCAGATCACTAGGATCGAGTCAGTTAGTAATATCAAGGGTTCACACAAAACAATGGGAATCCGCTTTTAGCCATTATGCCGCCCACAGTTGGAATCAGCTTCCAGAAGAGATCAGATGTGCTAATACATTAGCCACATTTAAATGCAGACTCAAAACTCATCTGTTCAGTTGTGCATTTATTGAATGAGCACTGTGCTACGTCCGAACAGATTGCATTATTTTATGTATAATCATTTTACTGTGCTAATTAATTTTAAATAAATTTTTAAATCATCTTAAATGTTCTTAAATTCTGTTTTTATTGTTGTGATTATTATTTTTAAATTTTATGATTTTTATGCTATTATGATTTTAATTCCTTTTATGTACAGCACTTTAAATTGCCATTGTGTATGAAATGTGCTATATAAATAAACTTGCCTTGCCTTGCCTAACTTGTCCATTCCATAAAATATGCAGACCTAAAGTAGTTCACCAACTCAAAAAATAAATAAATAAAATAAAATAAAATAAAAATGCACGCTAAAGGCAGTTCTGGTCCAAATTGGTCCAATTTATCAAATCAATTAAAAGAAAGAAAGAAAATAAAACATGCACACTTAAAGCAGTTTACTAACTGGTTCAAAATAAAATAAAATAAAATAAAATAAAATAAAATAAAATATGCAAACTTAAAGTACTTCACCAACTTAAAAAAAAAAAAAAATTAAATTAAATTAAATTAAATATGCACACTTAAGGCAGATCTGGTCCAAATTATAGTCCAATTTATCAAATCAATAATATTACATTTAATTAAATATGCAGACTTAAAATAGTCTACTAACTGGTCCAACTCAAAACATAAAATAAAATAAAATAAAATATGCAGACTTAAAGTAGTTCATTAACTGGTCAATCTCATGAAAGGAAAGGAAAGGAAATGAAATGAAATGAAATGAAATGAAATGAAATGAAATGAAATGAAATGAAATGAAATGAAATGAAATGAAATGAAATGAAATAAAATAAAATAAAATAAAAATAATAAAAAAGATTTTATTCTGAAACTCAGGCACACAAATACTGACTCACTTAATTCTCATAAAATGAAATAATTTAAACTGAAATTAACATTTTAATGACCACTTATTTATGTATATATTTATGTTTTAAAACTAATTAAATGTATGTAGTAGTTGTGAAATAAGCATAATAATGTACATTTAACCAGTCGTTAACACAAGATAAGCTACTTCTACTGAATTTCCTTTTAACTTTTTGTTTTGATAGTTTTAAGAGAATCAAGCCCTTATGAAGAGGGTCGGACACCCAAATGGCCCCTACTGTATTTATGTGTTTAAAAACATACGGTTTGCAATGAGTGCAAGGAAACAAGTAAATGCTGATCTCCGGAAAGTGCGTGCTTTTTCACTGCCTGCATCTCTCGTCTCACTGTAATTCCTGCTCTGCTCTGGCATTCTTTGTGGGAGTCGTTCTGATTGTAGAACATGCGGATCTAATGAGATGTAAAACTCCCCAGGGGTCAGAAACATCAGAACTCCCTTTTATGACAGTGATAGCATGGTCTCCCCCTCTTTCACATCCTGTTCTCACCCCCAAATGAGCGAGCGGCCCGCAAACTGGAAATAGTTATGAATCATGCTCACATTCCCCCAAAACCATCTTGCTTTTGTCGAGAAATGACGATAGCAATTCAGTACAACACAGAGTGACTCCTGATATAAACAACAGAACATTCCTTTAAGAGGATCAAGAGGTTTGCCAGTCAAATGTTTGGAAACACTGTCATATTATTTTCCACATTTTGCAATAATAGTTAAGACAGCATAACTAACACAATAAATAACACAAATGAAATATGGGAATTATGTAGTGACCAAACCATGTGGCACAAAGAATTATTGCAATATATTAGAACTACTCCTTTGTCAGCTCTGCTCACTCTGGACATCAACCAGCATCATGGGGTGGGATGCTTTTTAAAAACTACTGAACTCAGACATTGAATAAAATATATTATTTTAATTATTTACATGCCGAAACCAGCTCCAGCATAAAGCTAGTGAAGCTATCTACACTGTATGATGAATACATCTCTTACCAAACACTGCACATATCTATGGCGCAGCTCCGGCTTGGCTACCGGAGCAATTCATATACACTTTAGTCAATGCTCACATTTATACGAGCCACCCTGCGTATAATATAAAATCACCCTCCCTTACACCAAACACTACTGAGGGAGTTTACGTGTATGATTCACATTTAAAGTTGTTTACTATCTGGTGCACCTCATTCATAAAATGCTAAAAAAATAAATGAAATAATCAAATAATATAAGCATGTGTTGCACAAGTTGTCTATAATAAGAAATGTATTAGTTAAAAAGAAAAAAAGAATGCTTAAGGGGCCGTTCACATGTCGCGCCTAAAAACGCGTGGAAAACGCTAGGCGCGCCGCTTTCTTCCTTATCAACAAAGCTCTCGGGCGCTTGCGCTCTGGAAGCGTCTGCCGTTTCTAAGCAACCATCAGCTGCGCTCTAGCTCCAAACCTATGCGTCTCCATGCATTGTTTCTTCTATTAGCGTCAAAATAATGGGGGCTTGACAAATCATAAAGTTCAGGAAATCCCTGGACCACAATGATGAGCTGCTCCTCCATGTTTCTGCTGAGGTTTCAATGTAACGGAAAAACGTGAGGAAGCTGATTGGTTAGTTCATGTCACATGACCTGCGGTGCGCTTGCGACATTCTGAAAAGTTGAGATGTTTTTAAATCGATGCGGCGTGGACGCGCCTGGAAAAAACAAGCGCGTCGCACCGCGTGCACGTCGCGACCGCGTCGCTTCCAATATGCGCGCGCAAGCCGCGCGTCTCCATTTGAAATAACAAACTTGCGCGCGCAAAAGACGCTTCATGTGAACGGCCCCTAAAGCAGTTCTATTCCAACATCTGGTCCAACTAAATAATAATAAAATGAAATGAAAAAATAAATAAATAAATAAATAAATACAATAAAATAAAAATGCACACTTAAAGCAGTTCACTGACTCATGTCATCTCATAAAATGATAAAATAAAAAAACACCAAAGGCAGTTCACTATCTGGTCCAAACTGGTCCAATTTACCATATCAATTAAAAAATAAAATGAAAAGAAATGAAACGAAATGAATTGAAATATAGATGCACAATAAGGAGAAATAAAGAGTTCTGGTCTTGGACCAGATTGGTCCAGTTTATCAAATAAAATAAATAAAATAAAATAAAATATATTCACACTTAAAGCTGTTCACTAACTGGTCCAACTCATAAAATAAAATAAAATAAAATATGCATGCTTAACACAGTTCACTAACTGGTCAAAATAAAATAAAATAAAAATAAAAAATAAAATAAAATAAAAAATATGCGCACTTAAGACAGTTCTGGTCCAAATTAATCCAATTCATCAATAAAAATAAATAAATAAATAAACACATAAAACTAAAAAGATGCACACTTAAGGTAAGTCTGGTCCAAATTGATCTTATTTATAAAATAAAATAAAATAAAATAAAATGAAATAACAAAGATGCACACTTAAGTTTATCAATAAAATAAAATAAAATAAAATAAAATAAAAAGATGCACACTTAAGACCAGTTCTGGTCCAAATTAATCCAATTCATCAATAAAATAAATAAACAAATAAAAATAAAAAGTTTCATACTTATGATAGGTCTGGTCCAAATTGATCGTATTTATAAAATAAAATAAAATATGCACAACTAAAACAGTTTACTAACTGGTCCAACTCTAAAATAAAATAAAATAGTTACACACTTAAAAAACATTTTCTTATCCGGTCCAACTCATCTATAAATAAAATATAATAAGACACACAATATTTTGTACTGAAACTCTGGCACACAAATACTAACATTCTGTTCTTGCCTAATTCTCATGTAATGACATCATTTAAACTGAAATTAGCATTTCAACCAGTCGTTAACACAAGTTAAGCCACTTCTGCTTAACAATATGTTTCGATTGTTGGAATCAAGCTTTTATGAAGAGGGTCGGACCAAATGGCCCTTACCATATGTTCACTGGTCCAACTCATAAAATAAAATAAAATAAAATAAAATAAAATTAAATAAATAATACAACTAAAAAAAAGTTAAATAAAGATGTACACTTCACAGTCCAAACTGGTCCAATTTATCAAATCAAGTCAAATCAATAAAATTAGATTTTTTTTTTATTTTAAAATTTGATTGATTGAAAATAAAATAAAATAAAATAATAAAACTAAATAAAATAAAATAAAATAAAATAAACATGTACACTTCACACAGTTCTGGTCAAAATTGGTCTAATTTATCAAATCAAATCAATAAATTTAAATTAAATATGCACACTTAAAGCAGTTCACTAACTGGTCCAACTCAAATCAAATCAAATATACACACATTTAAGGCAGTTCATTATCTGGTCCAAATTGGTCCAGTTTATCAATAAAATAATTAAATAAATAAATATACACACCTAAATCAGTTCACTCTCCAGTTCAACTCATCCATAAATAAAACTTAAACATAAATAATTTTCATACATACAGAAGGAAGAGAGACTAATGTGTCAGTGTTGTGGAATGTACATCCTGTAAGGAGAAAGATGAAGAGAATGTGAGAAACATTCCAACTAGCCCCATTCTCAGATCATAGGTGACACTTTCCCACTACACTAACATACCAAAGTCTGCATGACTCGCTTTGTTAGACATGTCAAACTATAACAGACAGCTCGCTTCACGACTCACAAAAGAGTGTCTGCGCATCTGAGCCATAGTATTACCTGTCAGGATATGACTATGAGTTGAAAACACCTGGAAAATGACGAAAAAACCACATGAAATCGGATCTCAGTATTCAGACTGACATGCATTAACAAAAATCTGATTTGCTTTTTAAAGGGGTCCTATTATGCTTTTTCACTTTTTGAATTTTAGCCAGTGTGTGGTGTGTATGTTTGGGCATAAAAAAACATCTACAAAGTTACACATCTCAAAGGGAGATATTTAGTTTTTAAAAAATCCCTTTTCAAGAACTACAATGAACGGCTCTTTTGGACTACAGCGTTTGTTTTCCGGATGCTATGATGTCACAATGCGGTCCATTAGAATATCTTTCAAAAAAATCCTGCCTACGGAAATTTGAATCGTTTGCGGGTGTGGAGGGACGAATTGGGGGATTCGTCTAACTTTAGTGATGTAGCATGGACAGCCGCTTCTGGGATGCTTCAGCGAGCCGCAGGATGGCTCGTATAAACGTAAGCATTGACTAAAGTGTCCGCGAACTGCTCCAGTAGCCAAGCTGGAGCTGCGCCGTTGACGTGTGCAGTGTTTGGTAAGAGATGTATTCATCATACAGTGTAGATAGCTTCACTAGCTTTATGCTGGAGCTGGTTTCGGCATGTAAATAAATAAATTAGTACAATAATGATAATATCATGTATCTGCGATCATGCAGACTGACGATAGGCCCAAAATTACTGTAGCGTATTATTTACTCACCCTTCATGCATCCTAGGTGTATATGACTTCCTTCTTTCAGATGAATGCAATCTGAGTTATTTTAAAAATAATCCTGGCACTCCCAAGCTTTAGAACGGCATAGACAAGTGTTTCTCTCCATTAGTCCAAAACAAGTCGATCCATAATAAAAAGTGTTTCACATGGCTCCGGGGTGGGGGGGGGGTTGTTTTTGTAAAAAAAAATCTATAGTTCAAACATAAGAATCACTTTAATCTATCTTGCGCAGTTGTACACGGAACTTGCTGCTTTGGGAAGGGGCCTGGCAGGACTGAAACGCGTCTAAGCTGTTCGCCAATTGCAACGCAGTGGGACTGCTAACCAATCACAACACATTTTGTTTTTCAGAAGGCATCAAACCCGGAACTAATTGAGCCATTTGTGCCAGCCTGGGGAGAAAGCTATTATAATAATGTAAATTATGTGAAAAATAATGCATTTTTCGAACCACCAAGCATAAGAGCATGTTCTAGTGCACCCCCAAAACAAAATAATAACTTTGTAAAAGAGCATAATAGGACCCCTTTAACACTTTTTAATCTAAATTTATCCTCCTTTTCTTTTTAAAAGCCCTATCCCCTGAGGATCAAACCTGATTTCATTCCAAACACTGCTATGTAACATTTCCATTACCTAAACCTGCTGTCTAAAGCAGAACATTGGTGAAAACCTAATCAAATAAATTCCACAGCATTCCCACACGATTAAACCTGCCTCCACAAGGTGCAGATTAACGACTTTGCATCACAAGTAGTATTTTCCAATCGGCATGCACACACTTTATCAACAAGACGATCTTAGATTCCTGATGCCACCCATTTAAAAACGGTACAAACCTACAAAGACCCCATGCAATGGCAAATCCAGGAAAGGCGTCTCTGTTCTGGTTCCACCTCATATATTTCCTAAGCCGCAGGTCTCCAAAGAAAAAACACTGCTAAATGGTCTGTAAAACCGAACATTAGAACAACAAAAACTTTCTTTGAATGTGGTTTCCACCGGTATCCAATGTAGGAATCTAGCTTATTCAATGCACCATGTGTTATGAGAAGAAAATGTAATAAATGTTTAATTTTACACAAAATCATTCACACTTATTGAAGCACATAGTACATGTTGTTTAGCAGCTGCAAAAGTTTCCAACCCCATTGTTTAGTGTCTGGAAAATTAACCAGCTGGTTAACTGTACAGTATGTATGCCCTCTGGAAGTTATTTGTTTCCTGAGGTCTATGTGCCAATGAAATTATTGCTATTGAACACCTGCGGGCCAAATGTCAGTGTTATTAAACCTTTGTTTCATTCTGAAGCCATTCTAAATGAATCCATCAACACATTAACCATGTTGTTTGTGGATTTTAAATTTATCCCAGATTTAGAGTCCCACAAAATGTCCACTTGCGTGTAAACCTGCAGTTAAACTTAGCATTTCCCATGTTTCTGACAGATGTTCAGACTGTGAGTTTGTAGGTTTGGGAATAAAATGTGAAGAACTCATTTTATTAGATTAAACAACAGGAAAAGTGAGAATGACAATATGTAGAATTCTAGGAAATTAAGATTTCTCAATAAAAAAAACACAGTCAAAGAGTTAGTATTGGTATTAGTTCATATATTTCTGAGCAATTTTATAGCTAAAAGAGTCAGACTGGGAATTTGAGAAAAACTTAGAATGTATAAAGTGAAAAGTGAGGCAAGCAAACTGTAATTAAAGCAAAACCTATGCAGATTAAGTGCAAATTCCAGTCTGGAGAATAAATAACAATTTGGGGTACGTGAAGATGTTTAATTTTCAATCTAATATCTTGGTTGTGATCTTGGGAGGGTTGTTTACTCTTAAGAACAATGTGTCTTCCTGTCTTGGGACGTGTTAGAGCCAACTTCTGCTGTTTAGCAAACAACACAGCCATCATGTGATGCTTATTAAACTTATTTAAACACCAGACAGGTTTAATTATGTGAGGAGAAGGGAATGCGTTGCTTTCCTTATCCAGTTTTTGGCATGTATTCTGAAAACATTTCCCTCAGAAAGGTTTCCCTTGATCTTAGACACTAATACTCTTTCAGGATCACTGTGTTTGACTGGAAACACAACCAGGTGCTAAATATAACGGAGTTATGATTCTCATCCTTACATGACGATTCAAAAGGTGTTTACTACAAGCTAAATATTTTTCAAATGCTTCCATATCAACAGAAAGATTCTTGAAAGGTTTTGCGTTTTTCATGTCATTTTCAAAAGCTTACACTTTGAAATGTTTTCAGCCTTCCAAAATGTCTTTGTCTTGTAAATGAATGGCCAAAATGCCAAAAAGTTTTTCTTTTTTAGTTGAAAGGTTGCTTTTTTCAGTTTCAGTTACTTTGGATAGATGTGAATGTCTGCTATTTAAATTTAAACATTAACCCAGTGTTGTTATCTAAAACTATTAAAAACCGTTGTATAATATAAAAATAATCAATTTGAAAAATATACACGACCAGTCAAAAGTTTTTGAACAGTACGATTTTTAATGTATTTTTAAGTCTCTTCTGCTCACCAAGCCTGCATTAATTTGATCCAAAGTACAGCAAAAACAGTAAAATGTAGAAATATTTTTACTATTTAAAATAACAGTTTTTTTATTTGAATATATTTAAAATTTATTTTTTTCCTGAGATCAACGTTACATTTTTAGCATTATTACACCAGTCTTCAGTGTCACATGATCCTTCAGAAATCATTCTAATATGCTGATTTGCTGTTTAAGATATATTTATTATTATTATTATTATTATTATTATTATTAATAATATTATTATCAATATTTAAAACAGTTGAGTACTTTTTTTCAGGATTCTTTGATGAATAGAAAGATCCAAAGATCAGCATTTATCTGAAGTAAAAAGCTTTTGTAACATTATACACTATACCATTTAAAAGCTTGGAGTCAGTTTTTTCAGGAAATAAAAATGGAAATTAATACTTTTATTTAGCTATTTTGGATCAAATAAATGCAGGCTTGGTGAGCAGAAGAGACTTCTTAAAATCTTACTGTTCAAAAACTTTTGACTGGTAGAGTAAATATTAAATTATAAACAAACAAAAAAAAAAGAACTATAAATTAGAAATGTTGTCTGAAATGAACAGAAACCTAAATGTAAAAGTATTAAAATTACTAAAACTAAAATAAAATTAAAGTTAAATAGTAATTAGAAAAACTATTAGACTAAAATTAGACTTCATTAACTTCAACTAACAAATAACATAAAACTTCAACTAACAAATATTTCATGGGCAATTATCACTCACATTGAAATTGGAA
Organism: Garra rufa; assembly: GCF_049309525.1. Classification (NCBI taxonomy): domain Eukaryota; kingdom Metazoa; phylum Chordata; class Actinopteri; order Cypriniformes; family Cyprinidae; genus Garra; species Garra rufa. The sequence continues at coordinate 34,079,192 of NC_133377.1, forward strand.
AATTGGAAAAAGAGTTTTGGTGACATCACATTGTTCTAACACTTTCAAACAAAATAAAATATTTTCCAATGAAACAAAGTAACAAAAATATTCAGAAAAAGAAAAAATACACTCTTGGAGATACCATATTAATTTACTGTAGCAAAAACACTGCATTTTGGAATTATGACAAAATGTAAAATTAAGCTGACATTGTAACCCTTGTGCTGTGCTGAAAATCCATTACCTAATTTGGTGTTCCTAGTCAAAAATAACCAGTCTCTTAAACTGCTCTTAAATCGTAAATCTCCCATTATTGTACATTATCACCAAATCTTGGATTCAGTTATTGGTGCATAAGCTTAGATTAATGAGGCTGAGCGATCAATCAGTTTCAAAACCAAATGCAAAACCTGTGCTAAGTGAAAGAAAATAAGCAAATAGCAGCAATTTTAGGCTGGGAACCCCACAACAAGGTGGAAAAAAAAATCCCAAAAAACTATACAAATTGTGAGCCAAGTCAGTTTTAGTCCAAAGCCATAGCATTAACTAGCATTTTCGGGGAAAAGAAATTCCTCTTTTGCTCAGAATAATCAAAACAAAACAGGAGATTTAAGCGAATACATTTAATCAAAATATTTAAGTAGGCAAGTTGCCTTCATTTTCTAAAAGTTGTCAAAAGTGCTCATTTTGTACAGTGCAGTGTGTCTGCAAGCCTAGTGTTCTTCACTGGCACGTCTCCAGCTATTGTCTCTCTGCCCTGTACCACCCTGTGGGAATGCCACTGTGGTCAGGGCCATGGTCGGGAAGAATTTGATGGTTTCAAAAAGGGCAAACAAAGGCATTTTTCTGCCTAAAAATGGCACATTCCACTCTCCAGGCAGAGAAAAACCAGATGGAGTTCTTAGAAGACCAACATTTCTGCCAGTTACTCATGGAGAAAGATTGTGCACAACATGCCAGCTTTTGGGCCAACCAAAAACATTATGTGGTCACAGCCCCCCACCTCAATTTACACCCATCCGTTCAGACCCCATAACGACGTGTTTTCTGGATAAGAGTGGAAACTATTCCACTTGGTGCCAAATTCACTACGCCTGGAAGTCGCTGGTGACATCATATACTCAGATGGTGGAAAAACCGAGGCGTGCGAGTGCGGACACCGCAGTTGGCTTGCGGATAGAGAACGAATGCCGATGTTAGTCTTAATTACTCTTTTACAAGCCATATTTACCCTGCTCTATAAACAAGCATCATGTTTACCTCACTGGCGCCTTCCCATAATGCCATGTTCCCTCCAAGTCTGCTGTTACAATGAAACTGAATGAGGCAGTTCTTTAAAGTTAAGGTCAAAGTTAGTGTTGCAGTATGTTGCATAAGGTCAAATACATATTCTACACAAATGTTGCTTGAGTTTCTGTGGCTATGATGTACCTCTGGACTCCAAAACCTTCAAATGACTGTGCCAAAGATAAAAGATAATTTCCTCTAGGACACCAAAGTATTTCCATTGGAAGACTATGTATATTTGATTGTTTACCCAATTAGAAATGACAAAAATTGTGTGTATTTAGTGTTAATTATTAAAATATGTTTTAAAGTCTGTTGGATTACGTATCACATTAAATGGATAGTAGTAATCCTAAAAATAAAAATACTCTCATTGTTTACTCGTGTTGTTCCAAACCTGAAAATATTTTGGACAATTTTGGTAACCAAACAGTTTTGGTTCACATTGACTTCCATTATATTTTTTTGTCCATATAAGTCCATTGGAACTGAAACTGTTTGGTTGTGCAGATGAACTTTGTTCAAAATCTTCTCTTATGTCCTGCAAGAAAAAAGAAAGTCTTAAAAGAAGATGTTTTAAAGAATGTTGGTAACCAAAACTTATTGGTTCCCATTGGCTTACAATGAATTTTTGTCCATATTATGGAAGTCAGTGTGAACCAAAACTCTTTGATTGACAGCTTGCTTCAGAATATCTTCTTTTATGTTCTACAGTAGAACGTAAGTCTTTAAAGAAGATATTTTGAAGAATGTTGGTAACCAAACAGTTTTGGTTCCCATTGGCTTACATTGTATTTTTTATATTTTTGTTTATAAGTCATTGGGAACCAAAAACGTTTGGTTACCAAATTTCTTCAAAACATATTCTTTTATGTTCTGCAGTAGAAAAGAAAGTCTTAAAAGAAGATATTGGTTCCCATTGGCTTACACTGAATTTTTGTCCATATTATGAAAGTCAGTGGGAACCAAAACTGTTTGATTGACAGGTTTCTTCAGAATATCTGCTTTTATGTTCTACAGTAGAACGAGTCTTAAAACAAAATATTTTGAAGAATGTTGGTAACCAAACAGTTATAACAGTTTTGGTTCCCATTGACCTACACTGTATTTGTCCATATAATGGAAGTCAATGGGAACCGAATCGGTTTGGTTAAATTTCTTCAAAATATTTTATGTTTTGCAGTAGAATGCAAGTCTTAAAAGAAGATATTTTGAAGAATGTTGGTGACCAAACAGTTTTGGTTCCCATTGACTTCCATTGTATTTTTTGTTCATATACGTCAATGGGAACCAAAAATGTTTGGTTACCAACATTCTTCAAAACATCTTTTGTGTAAGTCTTAAAAGAAGATATTTTAAAGAATGTTGGTAACCAAACAGTTTTGGTTCCCATTGACTTCCATTATATGGACAAAAATACAATGCAAGCCAGTGGAAACCAAAACTGTTTGGTTTACCAACATTCTTCAAAATATCTTCTTTAATGTTCTGCAGTAGAATGTAAGTCTTAAAAGAAGATATTTTGAAGAATGTTGGTAACCAAACAATTTTGGTTCCCATTGGCTTACCTTTTACTTTTGTCCATATATTAGAAGTGAATAGGAACCAAAACTGTTTGGTTACCAACATTCTTCAAAACATCTACTTTTAAGACTTACTTTCTACTCCAGAACTCTTTTTAGCAGTAGAAAGAAGATATTTTGAAGAATGATGGTAACCAAAGAGTTTTGGTTCCCATTGACCTCCATTATATGGATAAAAATACAATGTAAGCCAATGGGAACCAAAACTGTTTGGTTAACAATATTCTTCCAAATATTTCATTCTATGTTTTCCAGAGATTAGGTATACAGGTTTGGCATAACATGAGGGTGAGTAAATGATACCAGAATTTTCATTCTGTGTGGATTATACCTTTAAATTACCAAAGTTAAATTAGGCTTGTTATAATTTATGCTTTGAACCTAGCAAATCCCAACCTTCAAAAATACATCATAAGGATCTGTAATGTCTCCCTAAATGTCTTTCACTTCTAGAGTACTTAGATAGTTCTTGTAGCATTCATCTGCAAGACATTGACTCATGAGAGGGAGAGCAAAATAATTTCCACAAGGTTTTAAACCTCATTAATCAATGCAGATTGTGTGGTTGAAGTTACCGTAAGGTCTATAAATCCTGTTCGTAGTGGAAAGTGCTCTTCTATTCATCATTTTGAAAACCGTGGCTCCATGAATCTTACTCAGAAAGAGTGAGTGTCCACAAAACTGCATCTCTCAAATTTATGTGCACCAGCAATGAGCGCCACAATTCCCTTCAGTTCGACTACAATTTCAGAGCAGTCACTATTTTGCCAGATTGAGTCTCAAAGACCACTAAAGCTGATTAACTGATCTGATCTTGTTTCTACATTACTCTTTGTACTTTCAAGGGAATATCAAGGTCAGTAGTGGTGCAAAACTAGTTATATTTACAAATAAGTACTAATTTTATGACATAATACTCTTGTGTTGTGTTTTTTTTAAAGCAACTCATATCTAATGTCCACATTTAGCAGTTCAAACCTGGGTATAGGATAGTTTTACCTCAAAGTACATGGTACATTAATTTGGTGTATTTAAATATACCATGGTATGATTGAAATCATCACATTGCTTTTTGTAAGTACTTGAGAGGAAATCTGGGAAGGAGAAAAGACACTTGGGACAAAGAAGTGTGGGCAAATTCCATCTTAATACTGGTGAGAAACACAGAGAGATATCGTGTGTGTGTGTGAGAACTGCCTGTATTCTGGACAAAAATAACTCACTTTTCATGCTGCCTTTGTCGCCGAGCCCCTGGGGTGCCATACACACACATACACAAAGTCCAATGAAACTGTCATTGTTTTATAGAAAATGTAAACTGTACTACTTTGAGCCTATTCCAAAGTTACTGTACTGCAGCAGAACTTAACAGCAAGAAATCAGTGCTTTTTTAACACAAGCTTTTCAAACCAGAGGTCCATAGAATATATATAATCCATCATATATGTACTGTTTGAATGAATTAACTACTAGTGAAAAAAATTAGTTGTAGTGAATATGTGTATTAGTAAAAAATATTAAAAAAGTAACTAAATGTAAAAAATAAATAAATAAATAAATACATTTGATCATCTGTAAATACATTAAATACACCAAACACAACTCAGGGTTTCCACTGAAACTAATATATCAGGAAACAATAGCAAGAGTGCCCTATAGACATTATAAGAAGAAACTGAATATTATATTATTATTTTTTTACTTTACAGTAATTAGTTGAAATCTTACCGTGGTGTTGAAGTGTCCAGCTGATCTGGCCCTGTCCACAGTGTGTAAAGTCTGTCTGTGAGACACAGAGTGGTGTTACTGCAGTTTTTCCCATGAAACACATCACATGGAGCTGACCCTCCCACTGGGCGAGACATTTGCACTTTCAGCCCGCCCCCATCTGACACACCAAAACATCCAGACCTTCAACGACTTTGAGCTGATTCTTCAGCCCATGTCCAACATGGAAACTTTATGGAAAAACTCCCACACACTCTTAAAGTGACACTTAGTCATTTTGCTTAGGGGCAATGTTTGACAGGATTTCTGCAGGTTTCATGAAGGTAAATTTAAAACCCTTTAAGACGAAGTAAAGAAAATCTTTGAATTGAATGGAACAATACATCAATATGGTCTCTAATTATAAATTTATTAGCAACCATTCAATTCATTAAGAAAAAAGGAAAAGCTTCTGGGTAACCCTGCAAAAAGTGATATACTTCTTGAAGATACATTTACAGCAGCAAAATGACACGAGAAGAATTTTTATGAGAAATTGATCAAAACGTTTATGATTAAAACAAAAACAAACATCTATGAAAGTCTGTTTCTGCCACTGCATAACATTTTTTAAAAAGAGGTAATCGCGACTTTTTCTGACTTTTTCTCAGAATTGGACAATAACGCACAATTCTTACTTTTTGCGAGTTTATATTACACATTTCTGACTTAATTTCTCAGAATTGCTAGTTTATATAACAATTCTGAGAAATGTCAGAAATGCTCGATATAAACTTGCAATTGTCAGTTAAGTCAGAATTGTGCGATGAAAACTTGCAATTCTGAAAAGTTTTTTCCCCCTCACAATTCTGACTTTATAACTCACAATTGCAAGTTTATATCTCACAATTAAAAAACAAACAAACAAAAAAAAAAAAAAACAGAATTGCAAGACAAACTCGTGATTAGTGAGTTTTTATCTCACAATTCTGGCTTGATTTCTTGCAATTGCAAGTTTATATCTCACAATTCTGAGATAAAAGTCAGAATAGCGAGAAAGAAAATGTCAAAATTGCGAGATATAAACTCGCAATTCTGAGAAATTATGTCAGAAATGCGTTATATAAACTCAAAACTGCAAGTTAAGTCTGAATTGTGTGATCAAAACTTGCTATTCTGAAACATTCCTTTCACAATTCTGACTTTATAACTCACAGTTGCAAGTTTACATCTCACGATTCTAAGAAAAAATTCAGAATTGCAAGTAAGAAATGTCAGAATTGTGTGTTGTAAACTTGCAATTCTGAAAACATTCTTTTTCCCCCCCTCACAATTCTGACTTTATAACTCACAATTGCAAGTTTATATCTTATATTTAATTCTGAGAAAAAAGTCAGAGTTGCATAAACTTGAGTAGTCCGTTTAAAGCTTGCAACTGCAAGTTTATAGCTCGCAATTGTGAGAACATTTTGAGAAGAAAGTTAGAATTGTGAGTTTATATCTGGCAATTCTGACTTTATAACTCACAATTGTGAGTTTATCATGCAATTCTGAGTTTATCACACAATTATCACACAATTCGGAGAAAAAAAAGAATTGCGAGATATAAACTTGAGTAGTGAGTTTTTATCTTGCAATTCTGACTTTATTTTTTACAGTTTATATCTCAGTTCTGAATATAACTCACAATTGTGTTTATCACGCAATTCTGAGAAAAAGTCAGAATTGTAAGTTTATATCACCCAATTCTGAGAAAAAAAGTCTGAATTGCGAGAAAAAAGTAAGAATTGTGACAAACTCGTGAGTAGTGAGTTTTTATCTTGCAATTCTGAATTTAATTCTTGCAATTGCGTTTATATCATGCAATTCTGAGAAAGTCAAAATTGTGAGTTTATATCTCGCTATTTTGACTTTATAATTCGCAATTGCGAGTTTCTTGCAATTTTTTCTTACAATTGTGAGTTTATATCTCACATTTCTGACTATAACTCACAATTGTGAGTTTTTCTTATAATTATGAGTTTATATCTTGCAATATCTCTATAACTCACAAATGTGTTTATATCATGTAATTACAACTTTATTTCTCACGATTGTGAGTTTATATCAGGCAATTCTGAGCAAAAAGTCAGAATTGTGAGATATAAACTCGAGTAGCGAGTTTTTATCTTGCAATTCTGACTTTATTTCAGAATTGTGGGTTTGTATCATGCAATTCTGAGAGAAAAAGTCAGAATTGTGAGATAAAAGGTCGCAATAACCTTTTTTTTTTTTAAATTTTGTATTCAGTGGCGGAAACTGTCTTCCATAAATATCTGCCAGTGGGCTCAGAAAAATCTACTTAATTCAAAATGAAAACAAGTTTGACATTTACAGATCTTTGTTCTTGTTTTTAGCCTAAACTTAATTCATTTTTTTCAGTTGCTCAGACTTCATATTTTTATTTTGCATGTCAAGTAAATCTTGATTTAAGGATGTTTAGATATTTGCATTGGAAAACAAAACTGAAAGACTGAGAAAGATTTTTTTTTTCATGCTAAATTAAATGCCATGGGAATGAAATAAAGATTTTTTCTGCTCTAATTTAAGAAGTTTTAAGACCTAAATCTGTGACTTAATACATTTTTAAGACCTGCAGAAAGCCTCATATGATTAAACAAATGTAGTTATAGCTCTAAATTCTGATTAGATTATCTATATACTGTTTTTTTTCTTCAAAATAATATTTTAGTTCCTGCTTGCATGCTTCAATTTCAGGAACTTCATTCTGACAGACAGCGACATCTAGAGTTGAAACACGAGCAACACACATATGCAATGCCACAATTGTACAGACCAATGAGACCTCAAGACTCAAATGAATATAGCTTTAATTTATCAGCGTGCTCTGAGACAAAATATACCATAAGTAAACAATTCTCATTTTCTTGGTATCTTACAAGTAATAATCTTTATAGTTCAATCACAAAAATTAATATCTTATTCTTTTACACTTTATTAGAAAAAGAAAGGAAAACACACACACACACACACACACACACACACACACACACACAACAATCACTAACAATCATCATTCAACACAATCACACTCAGCAGAGAGTCTCACAGACATACACACACAGCCCTCATTATATCCATTCAAGAAAGGGGAATTTTTGAGAATGAATAAAATAATGAATCACATGATAAAAAAAGGAAAGAGGGTTATTTTGGACCCCGGGACTTCACATATGAATACGTAATACCTTTAATTACTAGTTCAACAATCTTGAGTGTCATTATTCTGTGTTCTCAGCATATCAGAAGCATTTATGGCAAAATACACACTTCCTGTTAGTCTGGGCTGATGCTTATTTTCCCAGATTACTTTCATTTCCAATTGAAACGAGGGATAATTTGGCAGGAAAAACGTACATTCCTAAGGAAAAAAGTCACTGTGATTTATTTCGCTGTAAGGCAGTTCACAGAGACATGATGACGTTCACAAACGTCTTTAGCCTTTTCTCCCTTTATTTTTCCCCTTGTGTCAGGAGTAAATAACAGCGGCAGCCAACACAATCACAGCACAGGCCAACATTAACAACTGGAATCTTAAAGACCCTTTGGTCTGGGAATTTTGCTACAAAAAAGAGTGACGATCTGTTTCATTTGTGAATCTTACATGTCCAAGTCATATTTCAGCCCAAAATCAAAAAGAAACAGGAATTATATTGCTTAAAGTACATGAAGCCTTTTTGTAATTTAAAATTTCACATTGTGACAGTATTTCTAAATAAAATGGAACTATATTTCACCCAAATTCTTATTACTGTAATAAAAAAAATTAAAATGTGAATATACTGAATTAAATAATACATTTTTTACTGTAATACAATTTAAATACTGCATTAAAGCAATGAAAATATAGAAAATTTGAGAATAATGTGAATTACAAAAACAATAATAATAATAATAATAATAGAATAAAAGTAGAATTTTCTGACTTATTACAGCAATGAGAATTTGGGTAAAATGTGTTTTTTCCACAATGTAAAGCTTTTTAATGCACCTTAAAGTAGGCTTCATTTCACTCAAGCAATTTTTCATTTTGATTTGTTTGCGAAATGTCACTTAAACATGTTTTTTTTTGTAAATTTCACCCTCAAACCTCTGAAAAGTTGGATTCAAAACGCAGTGAGCGTCCTACCTAGACAGCACTTTTGGCTACCGTAAACGCAAAGATATAAAAATGATAGGCGCCTCACTAGTTTTGAGTCTGTATGTGCTCACTGTGACACTTAAGCACAATTCTCGATCATTTCATTGTGCCTCATTCTGTTGGCTAACTCAAGTTATCCCATTATCCCCATTATAACAGCTGATGCTGCATTTGCACACAGTCTCTCTCTCACACACACAAACACACATCAAAATATCATAAAAAAGCAGCAATGTAGTCTTTCCTGTACGAGTGTCCTGTTGTGTCTCTCAGGTCCTGGAACAGCAGGTGTAACTAGAGAAACGCTCCAGTAATCTCACGTGTACGTTAGCGCACGATCAGCGCACTAGTGTGAAGGCCCTGTGTTCTTAGAGGTCCGTGTGTCCTGGGTTAAACCAGGCTCCTGGGTGTACCGTTCAGCGCTGCCGATTTGAGTCGGGCCAGGCCGTTGCCGCTGCTGCTGGGGGGGCTGGACTGCACCGCCGCTCCTGTCCTCTGGGTGGAGGAGCTGCTCACCTCGAATACCTCGTGGATGGCCTTTCGAAAGCAGTGGAAGTTGTAGTCTATCAAACCTGTGGAAGATGAAGGCATGAGCAGTGTTCGGAATTGCACAAGAAACACTTTAGGGTCATTCCGTGTCAACTCAACCAGAGGTGATTTTGCTAATATTTTTTTCTGAAGAAAGACAGACAGGTACAGTGCCAAAATATTAAATGTCATGGATGAATATTTACTGAGTAAAATGGCAATTTTCACCTCAGATTCACCTGAGCCTGCTTCCATAGAAACTTGCAGTTTTGACTTTCTTTCTTACAATTGCCAGCTTGTATCTCGCAATTCTGACTTTTTTTTCTCAGAATTGATATAAACTCACAATTGCGAGTTATAAAGTCTACTTCTGAGGAGAGAAAAAAGACTGATATGTTCACAGAATTGCGAGTTCATATCTCACAATTCTGACTTTATAACTGGCAATTGCGAATTTATATCACTCAATTCTGACTTTCTTTTTTACAATTGCCAGCTTGTATCTTGCAATTCTGACTTTTTTTCTTTCAGAATTGTCAGAAATAAACTCGCAATTGCGAGTTATAAAGTCCAGTTCTGAGGAGGAAAAAAAACTGACTGATATGTTCACAGAATTGCGAGTTCATATCTCACAATTCTGACTTTATAACTGGCAATTGCGAATTTAAATCACGCAATTCTGACTTTCTTTTTCACAATTTCGAGTTTGTATTTCGCAATCGTCTTTTTTTCTCTCAGAATTGATATAAACTCGCAATTGTGAGGTATAACGTCCAGTTCTGAGGAGAAAAAAAAAAGATTGTTCATAAAATTGCTCACAATTCTGACTTTATAACTCAAAATTGCGGATTTATATCACGCAATTCTGACTTTCTTTCTCACAATTACGAATTTGTATCTTGCAATTCTGACTTTTTTTCTCTCAGAATTGTGAGGTATAAACACGCAATTGCGAGTTATAAAGTCCAGTTCTGAGGAGGAAAAAAAAGACTGATATGTTCACAGAATTGCGAGTTCATATCTCACAATTCTGACTTTATAACTGGCAATTGCGAATTTATATCACGCAATTCTGACTTTCTTTTTCACAATTTCGAGTTTGTATTTCGCAATTGTCTTTTTTTCTCTCAGAATTGATATAAACTCGCAATTGAGAGGTATAAAGTCCAGTTCTGAGAAGAAAAAAAAAAGATTGTTCATAAAATTGCTCACAATTCTGACTTTATAACTCAAAATTGCGGATTTATATCACGCAATTCTGACTTTCTTTCTCACAATTGCGAGTTTGTATCTTGCAATTCTGACTTTTTTTCTCTCAGAATTGTGAGGTATAAACACGCAATTGCGAGTTATAAAGTCCAGTTCTGAGGAGAAGAAAAAAAGACTGATATGTTCACAGAATTGCGAGTTTATATCTCACAATTCTGACTTTATAACTGCAATTGCGAATTTATATCACGTAATTCTGACTTTCTCACAATTGCGAGTTTGTATCTTGCAATTCTGACTTTTTTTTCTCAGAATTGATATAAACTCACAATTGCGAGTTATAAAGTCTACTTCTGAGGAGAGAAAAAAGACTGATATGTTCACAGAATTGCGAGTTCATTACTCACAATTCTGACTTTATAACTGGCAATTGCGAATTTATATCACGCAATTCTGACTTTCTTTTTCACAATTTCGAGTTTGTATTTCGCAATCGTCTTTTTTTCTCTCAGAATTGATATAAACTCGCAATTGTGAGGTATAAAGTCCAGTTCTGAGGAGAAAAAAAAAAGATTGTTCATAAAATTGCTCACAATTCTGACTTTATAACTCAAAATTGCGAATTTATATCACGTAATTCTGACTTTCTTTCTCACAATTGCCAGCTTGTATCTCGCAATTCTGACTTTTTTTTCTCAGAATTGATATAAACTCACAATTGCGAGTTATAAAGTCTACTTCTGAGGAGAGAAAAAAGACTGATATGTTCACAGAATTGCGAGTTCATATCTCACAATTCTGACTTTATAACTGGCAATTGCGAATTTATATCACTCAATTCTGACTTTCTTTTTTACAATTGCCAGCTTGTATCTTGCAATTCTGACTTTTTTTCTTTCAGAATTGTCAGAAATAAACTCGCAATTGCGAGTTATAAAGTCCAGTTCTGAGGAGGAAAAAAACTGACTGATATGTTCACAGAATTGCGAGATCATATCTCACAATTCTGACTTTATAACTGGCAATTGCGAATTTATATCACGCAATTCTGACTTTCTTTTTCACAATTTCGAGTTTGTATTTCGCAATTGTCTTTTTTTCTCTCAGAATTGATATAAACTCGCAATTGTGAGGTATAACGTCCAGTTCTGAGGAGAAAAAAAAAAGATTGTTCATAAAATTGCTCACAATTCTGACTTTATAACTCAAAATTGCGGATTTATATCACGCAATTCTGACTTTCTTTCTCACAATTGCGAGTTTGTATCTTGCAATTCTGACTTTTTTTTCTCAGAATTGATATAAACTCACAATTGCGAGTTATAAAGTCTACTTCTGAGGAGAGAAAAATGACTGATATGTTCACAGAATTGCGAGTTCATATCTCACAATTCTGACTTTATAACTGGCAATTGCGAATTTATATCACTCAATTCTGACTTTCTTTTTTTACAATTGCCAGCTTGTATCTTGCAATTCTGACTTTTTTTCTTTCAGAATTGTCAGAAATAAACTCGCAATTGCGAGTTATAAAGTCCAGTTCTGAGGAGGAAAAAAACTGACTGATATGTTCACAGAATTGCGAGATCATATCTCACAATTCTGACTTTATAACTGGCAATTGCGAATTTATATCACGCAATTCTGACTTTCTTTTTCACAATTTCGAGTTTGTATTTCGCAATTGTCTTTTTTTCTCTCAGAATTGATATAAACTCGCAATTGTGAGGTATAACGTCCAGTTCTGAGGAGAAAAAAAAAAGATTGTTCATAAAATTGCTCACAATTCTGACTTTATAACTCAAAATTGCGGATTTATATCACGCAATTCTGACTTTCTTTCTCACAACTGCGAGTTTGTATCTTGCAATTCTGACTTTTTTTCTCTCAGAATTGTGAGGTATAAACACGCAATTGCGAGTTATAAAGTCCAGTTCTGAGGAGGAAAAAAAAGACTGATATGTTCACAGAATTGCGAGTTCATATCTCACAATTCTGACTTTATAACTGGCAATTGCGAATTTATATCACTCAATTCTGACTTTCTTTTTCACAATTTCAAGTTTGTATTTCGCAATTGTCTTTTTTTCTCTCAGAATTGATATAAACTCGCAATTGTGAGGTATAACGTCCAGTTCTGAAGAGAAAAAAAAAAGATTGTTCATAAAATTGCTCACAATTCTGACTTTATAACTCAAAATTGCGGATTTATATCATGCAATTCTGACTTTCTTTCTCACAATTGCGAATTTGTATCTTGCAATTCTGACTTTTTTTCTCTGAGAATTGTGAGGTATAAACGCAATTGCGAGTTATAAAGTCCAGTTCTGAGGAGGAAAAAAAAGACTGATATGTTCACAGAATTGCGAGTTTATATCTCACAATTCTGACTTTATAACTCGCAATTGTGAATTTATATCATGCAATTCTGACTTTTTCTCGCAATTGTGAGTTTGTATCTCGCAATTCTGACTTTTTTTCCTCAAAATTGCGAGTTATAAAGTCCAGTTCTGAGGAGAAAAAAGACTATGTTCACAGAATTGTGAGTTTATATCTCACAATGCTGATTTTATAACTCGAACTTGCAAATTTATATCACACAATTGCTAGTTTGTATCTCACAATTCTGACTTTTTTTTCCTCTCAGAATTGAGATATAAACTTGCAATTGTGAGTTATAAAGTCCAGTTCTGAGGAGAAAAAAAAAGACTGATATGTTCACAGAATTGCGAGTTTATATCTCACAATTCTAACTTTTCTTCTCTGAATTGTCAGAAATAAACTGGCAATTGCGAGTTATAAAGTCCAGTTCTGAGGAGAGAAAAAAAGACTGATATGTTCACAGAATTGCGAGTATATGTCTTACAATTCTGACTTCATTTCACAAATTTGCAAGTTTATATTTCGAAATTTGGACTTTAGAACTCGCAATTGTGAGTTTATATCTCAAAATTCTGAGGAGAAAAAGGCAGAATTTTGAGTTTGTATCACACAATTCTGAGGGGGTAAAAATGACATCAGAAAGATGGCAGCATCATAATGCTATTTTCACACAGAGATTAGTAGGTCTGTTAATAAAATCTGTTGCCTTTAGCAATCTTTGTTGCATTATGTGCCAATGGTAAATCTCAATGAGGCCAGTTTGTTGAATATTACCCATTTTCAGTGGTTGAAAACAAAATGTTGGTCACTCTGTATACAGCTGACACTTATTTTATTTAAAGAACAATTTCTGAAGAAGAAATAATGTTGAAATTAGAACTGTATCTTGTTTCCCTCTATCAAAACAATTAAAAATAAAGATACCAAAAGGAATGTTTGTCAGTATCCAAAAGGGCATTACGATATCTTTAATACTTCTTGAGTTATAGGCATGCAAACTTTGAAGAAGAAACGTTTTTGAGATTAATCAGTAAATATTCATCCATTACATTTAACACTTGGCTTTCATCACTATACATGTCTATCTTTCAACCACTCATCCAGCGTGAGTTTGAGGTGAGACTATGTACTTGACCAACCAATGGAAGAACGACAAATATTTGGAAAACATCAAAGTTAATTTGATCACAATACACTCAAATTATAGTTCTCTGTTGGCATCTAATGGTTCAGTGAAGAACTTCATCATCCATAGAATAGGTAATAGGTAAAAGATTCTATAGATTTTTGTTGTTCTTTACACATGGTTCTTTTTGGAACTGTTCACTGAAATGTTCCAAAAATAGTTCTACATGACACTTTACCTTTAAACATGTCAACAAAAATTCTACATATATATATATTAGGGGTGTAACGGTTCACGGGGATGTATTGAACCGTTTCGGTACGGCCTGTTCGGTTCGGTCCACTTGCGTACCGTTTCGGTATATTTTTTTCATTAAATAATGTAAATGTATTATTAGCGTGATATTAAGCGCAGCGGAACAATGTTCCTAGGCGAGTTTCCGCACGGACGCTATTGAGTGACGCACAGTAACACACGGACAGTTAAGGCAAAGACCAAGGCTGTATCCGAAATCGCCCCCTATACCCTCAAATAGGGCACTATTTGAGGGGACAGCCATTTTAAGTGGTGTTCGAAACCATAGTGGACGTTCTCGAGTGCACTCATTCAATCCCACAATGCACCGCAAAAACGAGTGTACAACCGATGTACGCTCAATAGCTAGAGATAACCCATAATGCACTGTGAGAGTCGCGCGCCGACTGAATTCCCGCGTCTCTCCAGACGATGGCGCCCGCAGCTGAATCATCCATCTGTTCATTTTACAACGCGCTCGTCCACTGCGTAATGCAGCGTACAACACAGGTACAAATTTGTTGTAAATTGATTATTAAATTGTTTAACCAAGGTTTATACATAAACTCCTTGACATAGTTCAAGATAAATCCTTTAATCTTACTACTCGAACTGTCCGTTTTAAATGATTGTTAAACAGTATAGCAATACTATGCAAAAGTGGCAGTCCTTCCGGTGCACTTAGTGTCCGAATTCACTCACTCGTTTTCATTCACTCCTTCAAGTGAACTGTACGAGTGGACTAATGTAGGGAATAGTGAATAGGGTATAGGGGGCGATTTCGGATACAGCCCAAAAGGACTTTGGTTCAGGTGCGCAAATACTCTTTGGGTGCGTTCCGATCGACAGGGTCTCTACGCAGTGTTCACTGCTCCCTACTCCCTTAGCGCGGTATATCCGTTGAAGTGGACTTCGCTGACAATAATCGCTCATTTGGAATGCCCTGGAACGTCATCAAAGCAAATGTCACGGTCACGCAGATTATCATTTAACATAAATAAATATTGTTATTTATTTTACTTTCAAATTAAAATACATATAAACGTATGTATCTAAAAAAATATAGTCCAAATGCATATGTTTAGACCGTTAACACATTAACAGATTTTTGTGGTCTTATTTCACGCACTTTCCCCCCCCCCACACACAGCCTATATTTAACTATCCTGTGATAACATTAAATAAAACAAGAAAGAGATTCACCTCGCCAGTTTTACTTTCATTCATAAAATACAATATACAAATGTAACACAAATGTAACAAATAAACACTCTAATTTGTATAATAATAATAACATTTATTGCAACCGCTTCATTTCAGAGCCTTAAAAAAAATTATGTAAAATATCACCCAAATGTGTGGCTTTTATTTATTTTATGCAAGAATTCTATTGTGTATTGGCAGCTTTTCAAAATAAAGATTTTGTAATTTCTTATTTTTTTGTACCGAAAATGAACCGAACCGAGCTCTCCAAGACACTGTACCGAACCGAATACAATTTTAGCGTACCGTTACACCCCTAATATATATATATATATATATATATATATATATATATATATATTCTACAGCGAATGATCATGTCAAATGTCTGTACCTTTTCTTTCAAAGCTCTCTTCTCTCAGGATGCAGACCAGAGCCAGGAACCTGGTGACCTCTTTCAGGTAAAGCACTGTGGTGTTGTTCAACTTTATGATGGCCAGAGACTCTTTATCATAAGCGTTACCATTGCTGTCCTCTTTTAGGCTACAAACATTCAATAAATGGATTAATAAACATCTAACACATAATAGAGGACAATATATTACATTTATCATATATCATGCACAGTAAGCATGATAAAAGGATCCAAAATTGATTTTTTAAAACTAGTATACACTACTGTTCAAAGGTTTGGGATCAATAAGATTATTCAGCAAGGGCACATTTACCTGATCAAAAATGTTTTCAACATGATAATAATAATAAATGTTTCCTTGAGCAGCAAATCGGCATATTAGAATGATTTCTAAGAGGATCATGAAAATTTAGCTTTACATTAGTGATGGAAATTACATTTTAAAATAGAAAACTGATATTTTAAATGCATTCTTGGTGATTATAAGAGATGTCTTTCAAAAACATTTAAAAAAAAAATTGTACTGACCCCAGACTTTTTGAATGGTAGTGTATTGACAGAGCACTGCGTCACAGTTCCTCACCCGTAAATACATGAGACGTCAATGACGACATCGATCATGTCACAGCATAGCTCGTACGACTGCATGTCCACTGGAGAGCTGTCTGTGGCGATGTAGATCTTACTGACCACATCGAACAGGAACGCTTTCTCAATCCCAGAATTCTGTGAGGGAACATTATATTGACAAATATGCACTTGGTAAAGTGTTATTTGACTTGCATTTAGATCCTATAGATTTTGACTAGACTAAGTACATTAAAGGAACACTCCACTTTTTTTGGAAATAGGCTCATTCTCCAACTCCCCCCGAGTTAATAAGTTGATTTTTACCGTTTTGAAATCCATTCAGCCGTTCTCCTGTTCTGGCGATATCACTTTTAGCATAGCTTAGCATAGATCATTGAATCCTATTAGACCAGTAGCATCGCGTTCAAAAATGACCAACGAGTTTCCATATTTGTTGTATTTAAAACTTGACTCTTCTGTAGTTATATCGTGTACTAAGACCCGTGGAAATGCAAAGCTGTGAGCTTCTAGGCTGATAAGATTAGGAACTACACTTCCATTCCGGCGTAATAGTCAATGAAGTTTGCTGCCGTAATATGGCCGAAGCAGGCGGAGTATTATCAGAAATGAGTTCCCAGCTAGTTTAGCATTTGCACATGTGCTGCGTGATATTACTGCTCCTGCTTCAGCCTTATTACGGCAGCAAACGTCCTTGACTATTACGGCGGAATGGGAGTGTAGTTCCTAATCTTATCAGCCTAGAAAATTGAAGCTTTGCATTTCCACCGGTCTTAGTACACGATATAACTACAGAAGAGTCAAGTTTTAAATAGGACAAATATGGAAACTCGTTGGTCATTTTTGAACGTGATGCTATTGGTCTAATAGGATTCAATGATCTAAGGTAAGCTATGCTAAAAGTTATATCGCCAGAACAGGAGAACGGCTGAATGGATTTCAAAACGGTAAAACTCAACTTATTAACTCGGGGGGGAGTTGGAGAATGAGCCTATTTCCAAAAAAAGTGGAGTGTTCCTTTAACAGTACAAATGCAATCTCACTCAAGGTGCAATCTAAAATTGGAGAGAGACATTCCTAAATTTAAAGAGGTTATGCAGCTGTGTACGTACAGAAATGAATATGTTCAGGAGGTTCTCCAGTGTGGGCAGTTGAGGGATGAGTTTCTGGACCACCTTACTGAAGGCCTCAAATATTGAGTGATCATAGATGCTGGTGAGATAGAAACTGCAAACAAATATAGAGAAATATTGCTTGTTAATATAATGTATTAGTTCATATAACACGCATTATGCCCAAAAATCGTTAGAATATTAAGTAAAGATCAAGTTCCATGATGTTTTGTAAATTTCCTACAGTAAACATATTAAAACTTAATTTTTGATTAGTAATATGTATTGCTAAGAAGCACCCTCAGATTCTAGATTTTTAAATAGTTGTATCTCAGCCAAATATTGTCCTATCCTATCCTAACAAACAATGGAACATCAATGGAAAGCTTATTTATTAAGCTTGATTTCAGTAATCCTAGTACTTCGACTTAAATTTATTTTATTTCAGTTACTTAAGGCACTGCATGGCAACACTTGTTATTTAACAATAACAAGACTATTAAGTACAGATTCTGAAGCATATTACCTGCTGGAACTTGCTGGAAAATCATTGTAGCTCTGCTGAAAGCACAATATAATCCTACCAAAGCTCTCTATTTGTTATGAGACTGTATCATGGCAAATTGATCTGGCTTTAGGATCAGTATGACCAACCTTAGGTGAAGCTTTTCCAGACTGGCGTCAGCTAGATCATCATTAGCCCTCTGATGAATGTCTCTCTGCGTCTCTATCTTATGATCGTCTGATAAACCATCCACCTTGTGTATAAACACCTCAAAATTGATCTCTGGGTTCACCCTGAATGCCCGCGACACTGTCAGGTGTAGCCGGCCTAATGCTTCTACATAGTCATCCTATAGAGAAAGAGAGAAGCATTCAAAAACAACAGTAAGATAACAGCTAATTTTTTTTTCCAGGCACAGAGCCAATTCCCATGCTGAACTATTAAAAATGAAAGTAAGCATAATAAACAACAATCACTCTCAGAATTCTCATGTTTCGCTGATGTCGGCTCACCTGAGCATCAATGACGAAAATCAACGCGCCGGTGCCTCTGAAAATCATCTCGTAATCGAATGTGGGGTCGAAAAAGTCCACCTGCCCTGGAAAGTCCCATATGTGAAAGTTCACGAAGGAACTGCCAGAGATATCGTCTTTGTAGATCTTGTTGGTGCTCTCTAGGAAGAGTGTCTCGTTTGGGGACATCTTATGAAACACCACCTGAGATTCAAAACATTAAACCATAGGTAAATACGCAATGTACAAATAGCTATTATAAAACATATCTGATTCATTTCTTATTCAATTATTAACACAAGGCTCACACAGAAATAAAAACTTCTTATAAAGCCAAATGACAAAAATATTATTTCATCCACAGAAAATGAGGAATATGAGCATTAACTGTTACTTAACAATAACAGGAAATGTTTTTGTAATTATAGTTCTAAATGCAACATGAAGCAATATTTGAAATGCATTTCACTTGGGTATGTCAGCAGAATCAGTAGATGTCCCATTTTGAAAAAACATGAGGAAAAGCATTTTTCTTTGATGCAATAACATGCATACACTGATGAATCATGCACAATATGACTAATCAGAAATGTTTGCTAACAAAATAAATTGTATTTATTCAATAGGAATTTATGTTGACTTGAATCAACATCTGCTATATATATTTATGTTAAATATTTTAACAAAATAAGAGGGATCATACAAAATGCATGTTATTTTTTATTTCCTTATCTTGCCTAAATATAGATATAGAAGATACTTACACATTTCCTAGAAGACAAAATAAGTTAAATTTACCCTGATCTTCAAATTCCAAAAGTTTTCACCCCCTGGCTCTTGATGCATTGTGTTTTGTGAAAGGGTTCAAATACACAAAAATGCTGGAAAAACAAAGAATTTGTGGGACCTGAAGGATTTTTCTGAAGAACAGCGGGCAGTTTAACTGTTCAGGACAAACAAGGGACTCATGAACAACTATCATTAAACAAAAAACAGCTGTGGATCATTCAGGCAACAACACAGTATTAAGAATCAAGAGTATGTAAACTTTTGAACAGTTGAATTTTATAAATTAAAACTATTATTTTCTTTTGTGGACTATATGTCAAACGCTTTTATGTGAAATATCTTTTTCAGGACAGTACTAAATACGAAATAACATGCATTTTGTATTATCTCTCCTATTTTGGTAAAATACTTAACATTTTGCAGATTCTGCAAGGTATGTGTACACTTTTGACCTCAACTGTAAATACATAAACATTAATCTAACCAAATATAAAATGGTAATACCATGTTTTAATACACTGCTATAATGGTTACGCTTACAAAAAAGTCCTGTGGCGGTACAGTGACTGTAATACTGTGGTACGTCTAAACATACCATGATGGTACGTCCAAAAATACCATGGTACGTTTTTAAATACATGATATTACCATGATACCATAGTGCCGTAGTAGCAAAAAACTGAACGTGCAATAACATGGTATTATTGGAAATACCATGAAGTAGTACGTTCAATTTTTTGGTACTACGGCACTATGGTATCGTGGTAATATCATGTATTTAAAAACGTACCATGGTATTTTTGGACGTACCACGGTATACGATACCATTATTGTACCATGGTACTGCCACAGTAAGTTACGTGTTTGCAAAAATGTGTACACTTAGGTACTTCATAGAACAGTCCAAATCCAAGGCTTTACCATGGTACTTTTATTGTTAGTGCAGTGCTGTATCCCAGTGGGATCTGACCTTCTGGATGGAGGATTTCCCGCTGCGCCTCAGTCCCATCAGCAGGATTCGAGGTTTATTGTCTGCAGACGGCGAGTTTTCCAGGTTTTCCTGCATCATATCCATGTTATCCACGCCGTAGCCGAAATCTTTAGGGAAAGAGTCCACCAGGCTTCCGGCTAGCTGCTCCTCGTACTCGATCGACATTATAACCCTGTTCTGAAAGCTTTAAATCCCTCTGATCTGTCTGTGTGGACCCCGTATGCTCTGTTTGAGTGATTGAGGTGGGATCTGTGTGGATTACAGGTTTAGTTTGGATACAGATGAGGAGGTTTCATAATGGGAAGCGGTTAGCTTGCTGCATGAACACAAACAAACGGGAAGCTGATCATATGACAGGCGCAGAGGAGGAATGCCTGCAGGCGAGCGGAAAGGTCTACCGTGTGAGGGAGGCCTCTGAGTGGAGCGGTCTCTGATATGACATTTTG
Organism: Garra rufa; assembly: GCF_049309525.1. Classification (NCBI taxonomy): domain Eukaryota; kingdom Metazoa; phylum Chordata; class Actinopteri; order Cypriniformes; family Cyprinidae; genus Garra; species Garra rufa. The sequence continues at coordinate 34,100,052 of NC_133377.1, forward strand.
GAAAAAAAAGTGAAAAGACGACGAGTTGCACTGCATCTAAAGTACAGGAAAAACCGTAACATTTTAAAATATTTTTACTATTTAAAACAACTGGTTCTATTTGAATATATTTTAAAATGTAATTAATTTCTGTGATTTGAAAAAGCTAAATTTTAGCATCATTACGCCAATCAGATGATCCTTTAGAAATCATTATAATATTCAGATTTTCTGCTCAAATTTTTTTTAAAATTATTATTATGTTGAAAACAGCAGAGTAGATTTTTTCAGATTTCTTTGATGAATAGAAAGTTCAGAAGAACAGCATTTATCTGAAATCGAAATCTTTTGTAACATAATACATGTCTTTATCATCAATTTAAAGCATCCTTACTAAGTAAAAGTATACATTTTTAATAATATTGAAAATTAAAATAAATAATAAAAAATTTTTTTGACTCCAAGCATTTTTATTTCAGATAAATGCTGATCTTTGGATCTTTCCATCAAAGTATCGCGATAAAAATACTGTTTTAAATATTGATGATGATGATGATGATGATGATAATAATAATAATAATAATAATTATCATAAAACAGCAAATTGGCATATTAGAATGGTTTCTGAAGGATCGTGTGACACTGAAGGCTGGAGTAATGATGTTGAAAATGTAGCTTCGCATCACAGGAATAAATGAAATTTTAAAATATATTCAAATAATAAGCAGTTATTTTAAATTGTAAACATACTCACATTATTACTGTTTTTGCTGTATTTTGGATCAAATAAATGCAGGCTTGCTGAGCAGAAGAGACATTTTTTTATTTAATTTTATTTAATTTTGTCTTTAAATTTAATGTGCAAAACTGTTATTTGTGGTATTTGTTATTACATCAATATACTGGTATTATGAAATTAATTAATGAATTAATTAATTAATTAAGTATCATTAAAATATTTTCCCCATTATGAACATTTCCTGCAAATGGTAAACATACAATAATTTTATTTTATTTTATTTTATTTTATTTTATTTTGGAGCTCATCCAACAGGGGGCGCTTATAAACACATGCATGAGTCACACGCTTCTCACTGACAGACAGTAGCAGAAGAAGCAGGAGCAGCAGTGTAGACAGGAAGAGCGTTTGTGAGTAAAAACAAGCGTTTACAAACATATTTTAAAACCATATGATTATTCTGTCAACGTTATATTGGAACAAATCGTACACTTCCTGTTGTGATCTTCATAGCGTATGTTAATAATACGCTGTTGTCACATTGATATCTGCTGATAAATTGAAAGATGTTTCATTCAAACACGCTTTTGAAATCAGACCAAAATAAACACAAATGTTATACAAATATGTCATTTTGAACGAACAAACAACGATAGTTGTTTTAGGAAATACGATTAATTTAATAAGGAGCGGATTAAGGTTTTGTTCATGGCTGAAACATTTGACTATTTGGTTTGTTTTTAATGCTGGATTTTTATAATACACTTATGTTTTATTCAGTTTATGGCTACGAATGTGTAAATATTACACATTTGGGATTTGTTTTTACTTTGCTTGTGCCGTTTACAAGATTGCTGAAGCTAATTCAGTGTTTTTATGTTAGTAGGACAGTAGGACATCTTCTTAATTTCGATCAAGCAGAACATTATTGCAACAAATGACCGTTTTTAACATTGATAATAAGAACCGTAATTAATAATTGATAAAGAAATCAGCATATTAGAATGATTTTTGAAGGATCATGTGCCACTGAAAACTGGAGTATTTATTCTGAAAATTCAGCTTTGCATCACAGGAATAAATTACATTTTAAAATATATTCAGTTACAAAATATTGTTTTAAAAATGTAACGATATTTTAAAATATTGGTGTTTTTACTGCATTTTTAACAGCTTTGTGAATTTCGTGAAAGAGACTTCTTTCAAAAAACATTAAAAAACCCTAATCATTTCAAACTTTTGGGCTACCAGTGTATGTATATTAGATTTTTTTGTTATGTAAATTTCAAAATTTTTCCTTTTGAACAGTAGGATATTTAATGTTTTTTTTTTTTTTTTTTTAAAGAAGTCTCTTATTTTATTTGATCCGAAGTACAGCAAAACACTACAATTTTAAAATATTTTTACTATTTAAAATAACTGCTTTCTATTTGAATATATTTTTAAAATGTAATTTATTTCTGTGATCAATGCTTAATTTTCAACATCATGACTCCAGTCTTCATTGTCACATGATCCTTCAGAAATCATTCTAATATTCTGATTTGCTTCTCAAATATTTATTATTATTATCATTATATTGAAAACAGCTGAGTAGAATATTTTCAGGTTTCTTTGATAAATAAGTTCAGCATTTATCTGAAACAGAAATCTTTTGTAACATTAAAAATGTCTTTATCATCACTTTCTTTTCCAAAAAAAAAGTACTTATGCTGACTCCAAGCTTTTAAATGGAATAGTGTATAATGTTACAAAAGCTTTTTATTTCAGATAAATGTTGACATTTGGAACTTTCTGTTCAAGAAAAAAATATACTTAACTGTTTTAAATATTGAATACTGATGTTTCTTCAACAGCAAATCAGCATATTAGAATGATTTCTAAAGGATCATGTGACACTGAAGACTGGAGTAATGATTCTAAAAAAATGAGCTTTGATCACAGAAATAAAATACATTTTAAAATATATTCAAATAGAAAGCAGTTATTTTAAACAGTAAAAATATTTCACAGTATTACTGCTTTTGCTGTATTTTTGGATCAAATAAATGCATTCTTTAAAAAACATTAAAAATCTTACTGTTCAAAAACTTTTTTTGTAGTTTTTGAGTGCGATACATCAGGCATGAAAATATTAAAGTGCACAGGAGAGAATAGATAGATTCTGTCTGTGAAACTCTTTTGCCATAATAAGACAATATGCTGTTTTATGGGTTGTTTTCCATCTAGAGTTGCCGTTTGCAGACATGAGCGTCCCAGACTACATGCAGTGTGCTGAGGACCATCAGACAGTCCTGGTGGTGGTCCAGCCTATGGGCATCGTCCCGGAGGACCAGTTCTTCCGCATCTACAAACGCATCACTAGCGTGAGTCAGGTCAGCATACGGGACTCCCAGCGCGTCCTGTTCATCCGATACCGCCACCATTACCCCCCTGAGAACAACGAGTGGGGCGACTTTCAGACCCACCGCAAAGTGGTGGGTCTCATCTCGGTGACCAGCTGCACCACGGCCAAAGAGTGGCCTCAGACGTCAGACCGTTTCCACGGGCAGAAGGAAGTGTTCGGCTCCACGCTGTACGACTCTCGTCTGCTGGTGTTCGGGCTCCAGGGGGAGGTGGCCGAACAGCAGCGGACAGATGTGGCATTCTACCCCAGCTACGATGACTGTCCTGATGTGGAGAAGCGGGTGGAGGATTTTGTTGAGTCTATATTTATTGTCCTAGAGTCGAAGAGGCTGGACAGAGCAACTGATAAATCTGGCGATAAGATTCAGCTGCTGTGTGTGCCATTCGAGAAGAAGGACTTTGTGGGGTTGGACACAGACAGCAGGTGAGTTTGGGCTCTGAGAATGTGCTCATCTTAGAATAATCAGCTATTGGAAAACCCATTACCCAAATGTCTATATCTGGAAAACGGTGGCTGATGAAACGTCAAATAATACTTTATTATTATTATTATCTTGCTAAGGCAAGCATCACTATTAGGGATGCATAATATAAAGGTACCATGTCCATTTCTGCCAGATATGTGTCTGTAGAAAACGCTCTCTATTGCAGAATGCAAGTTCTTGATCAGAAGTTAATTGTCAACCAGTCAAAAGTTTTTGTACAGTAAGATTTTTTTAATGTTTTTTTTTAAAGAAGACTTTTCTGCTCACCAAGCCTGCATTTGTTTGATCCAAAAAACCGCAAAAGCAGTAATATTGTGAAATATTTTTACTATTTAAAATAACTGCTTTCTATTTGAATATATTTTAGTCTAATTTATTCCTGTGATTAAAGCTAAATTTTCAGCATTTTTATTCCAGTCTTCAATGTCACATGATCTTTCAGAAATCATTCTAATATACAGATTTGCTGTTCAAGAAACATTATTATTTATTAATATTTAAAATCAGCATTTATCTCAAATAAAAAGCTTTTGTAACATTATACACTATACCATTCAAAAGCTTGGAGTCAGTATCATTTTTTTTACTTGGGAAAGACAGTATAGACATATTTTTATTTAGCAAGGATGATTTAAATGATCAAAAGTGATGATAAAGACTATTTCAGATAAATGCTGTTCTTCGGAACTTTCTATTCTTCAAAGAAACCTGAAAAAAATTCTACTCAGATCTACATAATAATAATAATAATAATAATAATAATAATAATAATAATAAATGTTTTTTGAGCAGCAAATCAGAATATTAGAATGATTTTTGAAGGATCATGTGACTGAAGTAATAATGCAAAAAAAAAAAAAATAGCCTTGCTGAATTTCAGGAATAAATTACTAAATAAAACATACTGAAATATAAAGCAGTTATTTTAAATAGTAAAAATATTTCAAAATTGTACTGTTTTGCTGTACTTTGGATCAAATAAATGCATTCTTGGTGAGAAAAAAACATAAAAAAAAAACCTTACTGTCCAAAAACCTTTGACTGGCTGTGCATATAGATTATATGTTTATGAAGCTTTTATTTGTTAATATAATGGAATGATATTAATTCTGTTTTTTTAATGTATTTTTATTTTTAATAGTGTTAATTTAAAATTTGTTATTTAATAATAGTATTAGGGATTTATGGATATGCATTTTGGATACACATACAAAAAGATAAAAATATATAATCTATTATAATATAATATACAATTAAACAATAAATGCATAAATAAATGAATAAATAGGTAGCATATCATTTCTTGGCTAAAATTAAAGATATATTGGCCAGTTATTAACTTGTACATGCTATTTTCCCTATTTCTACATTATATATTACCTTTACCATCATCAAATACTGATTTTGTTAATTTAGAAAATTCTCTAACAATATAGTACTAATATTAAATTTATTCTTTTGCAAATCTATTAATAAATGTGTATTTTTTAAGCTGTACGTTATAATGTTGTGATACCTAATTCATTTTTACCTTTATATTGATTGATTTTTCTTTTTATTGTGTTATTTTTCATAATTTTCCCAAACGTTTTTTGTCAGCCATATATTTTATATGTTGATTAATTTATATATATATATATATATATATATACACACTTAATAATAATTACTTCAGTTTATATTTAGATATTGTTTTAAGTGTTTTATTATTAGATTTTTACATTTTAATAATTTAACAACAAATTTGGATATTCATTAATGCATCAGTGGTTGGTTAATGACCACATGACATGCAAGTAAACAACTAAAATAATATAATTATTTACATTTCTGTTCTATTTATATATTTTAATATTTAAACATATTTAATACCTATTATTATATATTTAAGAATATACACACTGTTGTTTATATTTATATATTTTGTTATGTAGTGTTTTTTATTTTATTTACTTTACATTTTTATAATTTAGTTATTAGCTTTTTCAGCCGATTTCAATTGTCACATTGCATGCAAGTAAACCACAAATGTATTTATATATATTGTTATATATTTATAATATATTAAAATTAATATATAAAATAATACAACTATTTTGATTTATGTATGTATGTTTTATTTTGAATTTATTATTGTTATTTTCATTTTTATGATTTAAGTAGTTATTAGGTTTTTTTCCAACTCGCAAACCCATCCAGTTATTGTCTATAACATAAAAATAATTATCAGCTTATTAAGGCATCACTAATCACGATTAATGATTTTTATACATACGTTTTTGGAACAAAAAGATTTGACCAAAAGTACTAAACTTAGTTGCATAATTAATTTTAAATAAAGTCTGAATTAAATGTGGTAAATCCTAAATGCCCAGGAATCCCACAGTATATGAGGGTTTTGCTTGTAGGTCAACTGTGCATGATCTTCTATCCTGTTTCATAAGTTTTGCCATTTGTTTTTCATGCCTGTTGTTTTTCTTCCCTTCTCTTGTTTTGCCTTGTTTTATTTGTCTTTCTTCTTTTCTTTTCATACTGTCCTGTGAGTTTATTATTGGGTGTGAAAAGGTGAGCCGGTAGTTCTGTCTCCTGCTTTAGTTCACTCTTACCTGATCAGCCTCTTCCTCTCCCCGTCAGTGACACAGTGGTTGGACCTCAGTTTAGAGTCTCAGTTTAGAGTAGAAAGGTCAAACTTTTTAGGATGACAGTCAGTGTGCAGAAACAGAACAAAACGTGTAATCTTTGTGTCATGTCGTCTTTGAGTCAATTGTTTAAAGGTGAACCGTGTCATTTTTTTTCTCCATTGTTGTAACACTTTTACCTACAAAGCACAGCTTGTCAGAATAAACCAGGGGCAAACTTCCTGTTTGCTTAAGTAAGATGTTCCTGTTTTGCAGTTCTGATTGGTTGTGCATAAATAACACCGTTCACCTTTATGGTGAGAGTATTTTGAATCCCTGTCGCAAATATGGGAACGATTCTCTGGGTTCTGGTGCCTAACAGGGTCAAGTGTTTAATCAAGTCTACTGTGTTTCTTATTCACTATCTCTGTCTGTTTTAACTGCAGAAATGCATGGATGTCATTCAGTAATTCATGAGTGATTGCTCGCAAAGCTTTGTGCTCATCTCATCTACAGTCGCGGCATGAATTTGAATATGACATCCATGTGTCTGTAGAAAACAGTCTCTATTGCTGGTCAGGATGTAAGTTCTTGATCAGAAGCTAAAAAATTAAAAGTGAACATTATATATTATAATCCTAAATAATAAGTCATTACCTTCTAATGATTGTAACTGATTAGCTGTTTGAGGTATGAGGCCTACAGTTTAGGTTTAGGCTAATTTATTATTTATTAAAATAATAATCTTAGTAACATAATATAACTCTATATATGTTGTGTACACTGCCAGTCAAAAGTTTTTGAACAGCACGATCTTTAATGTTTTTTTTTTTATCTAAAGCCTAATAAAACATTTATTTGATCCAAAGTACAGCAAAAATAGTAACATTTTGAAATATTTTTACTATTTAAAATAACTGTTTTCTATTTGAATATATTTTAAAACGTGATTTATTCCTGTGATCAAAGCTAAATTGTCCAGTCTTCAGTGTCACGTGATCCTTCAGGAATCATTTAAACCTGTTAATTACTTTTTTCAGGATTTTTTGATTAATAAAAATATCCAAAGATCAACATTTATCTGAAATAAAAAGCTTTTGTAACATTGTACACTATTCCATTCAAAAGCTTGGAGTCAGGTTAAATGGGAGAAATAAATTATAGGAATTAATGCTTTTATTTAGCATGGATGGTTTCAGATAAATGCTGTTCTTCTGAACTTTCTATTTATCAAAAAAACCTGAGAAAATTCTACTCAGCTTTTTTTCAACATAATAATAATAATAATAAATGTTTATTGAGCAGAAAATCAGAATATTAGAAAGATTTCTGAAGGATCACGTGAATGGAGTAATGATGCTAAAAATTCAGCTTTGAAAATACAGGAATAAATTACATTTTAAAATATGTTCAAATAGAAAAAAGTTATTTTAAATAGTAAAATTATTTCAGGATTGTACTGTTTTTGCTGTACTTTGAATCAAATTCAGGCAAATGTAAATTCAGGCTTGGTGAGCAGAAGAGATTTCTTTAAAAAAACATTACAAATGTTACTGTTCAAAAACTTTTGACTGGTAGTCTATGCTTATAAAGATGATATTTATTAATAAAAAGCAATGATATTGATGTTTTTAAATATACTATTTATTTTAATACATATAGTAATAAGAATAAGATTATTAAGATTATTATTTTCAGAAACATTTTCTATATTTCTCTCTCTCTCTCTCTCTCTCTCTCTCTCTCTCTCTCTCTCATATATATATATATATATATATATATATATATATATATATAAATTGTATTATTGGAATATTCATTAAATCTAGCAGTACTGATATTATTTGTCTATACTTGCTGATTTCCCCCTTTTTTGATTTTTATATTTTTTTTAATTCTTTGGTGTATTTTTCGTGTTATTGTCAATATTACAAAGTTTTTTTCCCTCCAAAAAGGCTCTGAGCATTTTAAATATGATATTTTAGTGTATTTTAAAGTAATTATGTTTACTGATACAAGTTTAAAGAATTTTCTCCTGTTTCTCTTCTGTTCTGTCCGGTTCTCACTTGAATAACACTTGACCCTCTTGCACACTATTTATTCTGCAGGGGTCCTTCCACCAGTTTTACCTCCTCATGTTTATAAAATATAAATCTTTTTTTTTTTTTTTTTTTTTTTTTACTTTATTTACTTTCTTCACCCCCATGGGATTGACATCAAGTTGCTTTGTGACTCCTTTAGTTAACCCCTCATCCAGTTTTGCCTGTGCATACCCTTCCTTCTGCATCCGTATCTTCAGCTCCAGCTTCCCTCTCTCTGTCTGTAAATCCTGGGCTAAGAGAGAAGACCAAGCTTTATGCAAAACCACATCAGCATATTTGTGTTCCATATAAGGAGAGCCAAATGAGATGACATCGATCCACCGCTGATAAAAATAACTTTAATTAAATATGGCTGACGTCACCTGCACTTGGCTGCGAGCCTGTCTTGCATCGATTAAGCTCTATGCGTAAATCTTGCATGTTTTTCTGACGCCTGTTGCTGCTCCTCTTCCTCAGGCACTACAAGAAACGCTGTCAGGGCCGCATGAGGAAGCATGTCGGGGATCTCTGTCTGCAGGCAGGCATGCTGCAGGACGCCCTCGTACATTATCACATGGCTGTAGAGCTGCTGCGGTCTGTTAATGACTTCCTGTGGCTAGGAGGTAAGATGGTGATTGGTTGATAAATTTTTCATAGATTATACTTTCTGTCCGAGTTGGTGTTATTTAAGTGTCTTTGCAGTACTTTCATTTCTTATGAATATTTTAAAATATTTTTGTTATTTTATATTTTAATTATATATTTTATACCTTTGAAGGTTTTAGTCATTTTTGTGAATTTGTTTTGTTTTTGGTAAATGTCTGTATAGTTTTTATTAATATTATTTTTTATTTTGAATTAATTATTAATGTTAATTATTCATTTTTATGTTTATTTTTTAATATTTAGTTTGAGCTATTAAACTAAATGAAAATCAGAAGTGTTATTAGGTAAAATTATATATATTTATATATATAAACTTGCATAACTTTTTAGTTTTAGTGCTTTTACAGTTTATACAGTTTGTCTACATAGTTTTATTATAGGTTTGTCTATATACAAAATACAGTTTATTTTATTTTTTTCAGTTTAATTACAGCATCTATATAATTTTTTGGTCATTTATATTTCAGTTTATATCAAGCAGTCCTGAGAAAAAAGTCAGAATTGTGAATTTATCTTGCAATTCTGACTTTATAACTTGCAATTGTGAGTTTATATCATGCAATTCTGAGAAAAAAAAAAGTCTGGATTGTGAGTTTATCTTGCAATTCTGACTTTGTTTCTTGCAATTGTGAGTTTATATCATGCAATTCTGAGAAAAAAAGTCTGGATTGTGAGTTTATCTTGCAATTCTGACTTTGTTTCTTGCAATTGCGAGTTTATATCATGCAATTCTGAGAAAAAATGTCTGGATTATGAGTTTATCTTGCAATTCTGACTTTATTTCTTGCAATTGGGAGTTTATATCATGCAATTCGGAGAAAAAAAGTCTGGATTGTGAGTTTATCTTGCAATTCTGACTTTATTTCTTGCAATTGGGAGTTTATATCATGCAATTCGGAGAAAAAAAGTCTGGATTGTGAGTTTATCTTGCAATTCTGAATTTATTTCTTGCAATTGTGAGTTTATATCATGCAATTCGGAGAATAAAAATCAGAAAAGTAAGTTTATTTTGCAGTTCTCTTCTAACTTTTTTTCTGGCAATTCTGAGTCAGAATTGTGAGTTATCATGCAATTCTGAGAAAAAACAACAACAGAATTTTGACTTTATAACTCGCAATTCTGACTTTATAACTCGCAATTCTGAGTTTATATCACACAATTCTGAGGAAAAAAAGTCTGGATTATGAGTTTATCTTGCAGTTCTGACTTTTTTCTTGCAATTGTGAGTTTGTCACGCAATTCTAAAAAAAAAAAAAAGTCAGAATTGTACGTTTATCTTGCAATTCTGACTTTATTTCTTGAAACTGTGAGTTTATATCACACAATTCTGAGAAAAAAAAGTCATTCTGATTTTATACCTCACAATTCCGAATTTGTATCTCAGAAATCTGAGGGAAAAACTCAGAATTGCAAGTTTGTATCATTCTAAGAATAAAAAGTCGCAGTAACCTGTTGAAACAGGCTTCCATTGTCCAGTGATGAATAGTAACAGTGAAATGGTTTTGTGTGTTGTTCCTCAGCTGCTTTGGAGGGGCTGTGTTCTGCGTCTGTCATCTTCCATTACCCAGGAGGCACTGCTGGAAAGAGCGGAGCCCGCAAACCTGGCGTCTCCTCTGCTGCCGACGCTGGAAAGAGACACAGACCTGGTCAGTGCAGTCAAACACATCTATAGCATCACTTTTTATCTAACAATTTCTCCAAAAAATATCAAGATGATTTTCTTCATGTTTTTGTTTTAGTGACTTGAGAGATTCTGGAGTTCATATTTAATTCTGCAGAATAAAATGGTTGTAGATCTTGCTCTTGATTGGTTGTTTATTTCTTTATTAAAACAGCATTAGGAGGGAATTGTCACCTTTTCTTTACAGATAACAGTCCAATCTAGACACATGATTTCTGTTATGCTGAGCTACACTCTTTAAATAAAGGTGCTTTAAAAGTTTCTTCAAGCGATGTCATAGAGAAACCATTTTTTGGTTCCACAAAAAACCATTTTTTGGTTCCACAAAGAACCATTCAGTCAAAGGTTCTTTAAAGAACCATCTCTTTCTTACCTTTTTAAAATCTGAAGAACCTTTTTTTGCCACAAAACACTTTTTGTGAAACAGAAAGGCTCTTCAGATGTTAAAGGTTCTTTATGGAACTATTTAGACAAAAATGCTTTTTCTATGGCACCGTGAAGCACCTTTATTAGAGTGTAGAGAAGAGGAATGTGAGCTTATTGTAGAAAAGAGGAAAATAGTCAGTTTTCAATTGATCTACTTATTTATTTTGCACTTTTATTTGTTTGTTTCTCTCAAATGTAATATACTGTGGTTTAGGCACAGTTTTCTTTCTTTTTCTTTCTTTCTTTTTCTGTTTTTTTTTAATTGTACATTTTTCCTTTTCTTTCCATTTTTTTCTTTCCAGTTTTTAATTAAATAAAATAATCAGATTTATTTGCTTATATTAACCTATGTATTAAAACATTGTGTTTTAACCCATTAATAAGCATATCATTAATTCATGTTTCATTTGCCAATTAATTCACTGGAATGTGCAGTAGCTTCAAAAATTATTTGCAAATGAATTTCATTTTAGTGTAAAGCAAATTGTCAAATCAAATGGCATTTAATTTTTCAAGAAAAAGGCACTTTCCAAGTAAAACATTTCACAAAAATTACGTGCATGATGCATTATAAAACATAGATGCTGTTCAAAATGAAGAGCAACTCACTTGCAGCATGTCTAGATGCAGTTTGGTTTGAAATTTTAATATCTAATCCAGTGACATTCACACATTTTAAAGTTCACTTCCAGAACTTCTAGATTTACAGATAATCTACTCACCCCCTTGTCATCCAAGATGTTCATCTTTCTTTCTTCAATCGTAAAGAAATGATGTCATGTAATTCTGAGAAAAAAAGTCAGAATTGTAAGTTTATCCTGCAATTCTGACTTTATTTCTCGCAATTGGGAGTTTATATCATGCAATTCTGAGAAAAAAAAGTCAGTTTCCAGATGTTCATATCTTTCTTTCTTCAGTCGTAAAGAAATGTTTTTCTGAAGTAAACATTTCAGGATTTCTCTCCATAATATAGTAAACTTCTATGGTCCCCTCGAGTTTAAACATTCAAAATGCAGTTTAAAGGGTCTTATCTAGCGAAAGGATTGGTTTGTTTCTAAAAAAAAATTGACAATTTATATACTTTTGACCACAAATGCTCGTCTTGTCTAGCTCTTTGTGTACTCTGTGTGTAACTCCCATCTCATTTTCTCCTACTACTTAAAAATTCTGCATTGCTGCAGAAGTATTGACCAAGTGTTTACAAAGTGAACGTGCAAAGACGATCAAACAGCCTTTACAAAAAAAGGTAAAAGCGATGTAGGACGATTTTTAAGTTGGAGGAGAAAATGAGATTGGAGTTTTTTGACTTACCCTAACTGTCTTGAACGGAATACATAGAGTACACACAGAGCTAGACAAGACGAGCATTTGAGGTTAAAAAGTATATAAATTGTAATTTGTAATTTCGCTAGAAACCATTCTTCCTCGGCTGGCAAACTCCCGGGCACCATAGGTGTCCACTATATGAAAAAAAAATCCTGAAATGTTTTCTTCAAAAAAAAAAAAAAATCTTTACGACTGACATTTGGTTTCATTTTGGATGACAAGGGGTTGACTAAATTATCTGTAAATTTTTGTTCTGGAAGTGAACTTCTCTAAGTGTTAAGTCTGTAAGTGTGACTTATTGGGAAAAAAAAGAAGAAAAAATTGCTTGCTCAACAGTGGATGCTTTGCAGTGAATAGGTGCCGTCAAAATGCGAGTCCAAGCAACTGATAAAAACATCACAGTAATCCACAAGTAATCCACACAACTGCAGTCCATTAATTAACATCTTGTGAAGCTAAAAGCTGTGTGTTTGTTGGAAACAAATGTTCCATCTTGACATTTTAACTTCAAAACATTGGTTCCAATTAAAATACAGGTCCTCTATCCATAATATTGCTTTCTCCAGTGAAAAAAGATGCCTTGTCTAAATCAGGAGAGAAATATGCATAGATCAAACGATGTTTATAAGTGAAAAAAAGTTCTAAACGAATATGCTAAGGGATATTGATGCCAACAGAGGGTGGACTTTTTCCCTGGAGGAAGTGTTATAAAATAGTATTTTTGCCTGAAGTGACATTTTAAAGGAGTAGTTTACTTTCAGAACAAACATTTCCAGATAATGTACTCACCCCCTTGACATCCAAGATGTTTCGTGTCTTTCTTTATTCAGTCATGAAGAAATTATGCTTTTTGAGGAAAACATTTCAGAATTTCTCTGCATATAATGGACCTCTATGGTGCCCCCGAGTTTGAACTTCCAAAATGCAGTTTAAATGCAGCTTCAAAGGGCTCTAAACAATCAGCCAAAGAAAAAAGGATCTTTTTGAGCGAAATGATCAGTTATTTTCTCAAAAAAATTACAATTTATATACTTTTTAACCTTAAACGCTCATCTTATCTAGCTCTGCGTGAACTCTGTGTATTCCTGTTCAAGACAGTTAGGTTATGTCGAAAAACTAATTCGCCCTACATCGCTGTTTTACCTTTTTTGGTAAAGGGCGTTTGACCTTCTTTGCATGTTAACTTTGTAAACACTGGGTTGGTACTTCTGCAGCGATGTAGGATGATTTTGAAGTTGGAGGAGAAAATGAGATGGGAGTTTTTTAACATACCCTAACTGTCTTGAACCGGATACATGCGCAGCGCAGAGCTAGTCAAGATGAGCGTTTGAGGTTAAAAAGTTTATAAATTGTAAATAAAAAAAAAAAAATGATGTTTTTGCTGGATAAGACCCTTGTTCCACGGCTGGGATCATTTAGAGCCCTTTAAAGCTGCATTGAAACTGCATTTTAGAAGTTCAAATTCGGGGGCACCATAGAGGTCCATTATATGGAGAGAAATCCTGAAATGTTTTCCTCAAAAAAAAAAAACAATTTCTTTACGAATGAAGAAAGAAAGACATAAACATCTTAAAAAACAAGGGGGTGAGAATTACCTGTAAATTTGTTCTGGAAGTGAACTACTCCTTTAAAGTTAAAATGCCTTATGAACACTTTTTCACAGTTTTTTTTTTTTTTTTTTTATATCACAAGATGTTTTGTTTATATATTCAGAACTAAGAGAATGACTAATGTTTTTTTTACAGCTTGCATGATGCCTCAGTTTCTGTTAACAGCTATTACTTAGAATGAGCCCATCATTTCTCAGTTCTATTGCATGTCTGCTCATCCCTGCAGCTGTTCACAATTCAGCGATGTCAGGATCATAACAGACCATTTTGTGCCCTGATATTTGCTGTACTAACACTGCTCACTGCTTGTGCCCAAGAGTGAACCAGGTTCTCTCTCTCTGTCTCTCCCTCTCTGTTTGTTTATCTGTCCGTCTTCAGGCGCTCAAGAAGTTCTCATTGATCCAGGTACAGTAAAAGCACAAGTAGCTCAAGAAATGGCTTTGATTCATGCCTGTTTGTACTTGTGACGTAGTTTTAGTTACTTTGTTGTGCTTGTGCATGCGTGCAGGTGTTTGGGTGGCCTTTTGTGTTTCTGATCTGACAGCAATGAAATGATCTAGTGATTTGAGTGCATGGATTTGAATCCTTACTTTTGATTTCTGAAAGGCTTTCTGATACTTCTGCAATCATTAGATGGGATATTGAAGTTTTTCTTCCTGATTTTTGCAGTAGTTTGCAGGTTAATGACCGATTCGCCAAATATCCATCCATTGATTTGTGTTTTTGGTGAATTTATTAGTAACTAATGGGTTTGACAGTGTTTTAGTTTAGACTTGGAGTACAACATCTGCTCTCTGCTGCCACTAGAGGTCAGCGTTTTGCTGCCATTTGTGTTTCAAAATGATTTATGATCATGCACAGGCTTGTTAATGACAAGAGATTCAATTTACATTATATAATGAAAAGATTTAATTGCTTTTAATAGATTTCTCATTCCTTTTAATGCGTTTAGCCAAGTAAAACCAACAGTTCTTGGCCCAACATACAGATTTCCAAAGTTCACTTTTTGAATAGTATTTATGAAAAGCCATTTCAGAGGTACAGGAGGTTATTAAAGTTTAATAAAAGATTATGCACTGATGCATCATTCCTGATACGGCCAGGGACATGGATTAATAAAGTATATAGGGTAAATTTGTTCCCTTGTTTGTTTAATAAACATCCTAAGTGTGTAATTATTTTTCTCACTCCTCTAAACATGTTTCTTGATGACTTTCATATTTAATTCAAGAGATTGCTTGTCGAGTTCCAGGTCTTGCATCAGACAAATGAACTCATTTGCAGCATCTTATATCTCAGAGCGGCATAATGCAAAAATCGTTCATATTATTATGGGCTTTATGGACTTTAGGCTTTATAATATTTAAAAAAAAGGTAATGTGAAGTGTTACAGTGGCATGCAGAGTACAGAATTGGCTTTGTGTCCTTTTTTTTTCTTTGTTTTTTCAATATTTCATGGTGCATTTATTTTGGTTCTTTCTCTTGTCTTCCTGTCCAGGTGCTCTGACGACCAATGGCATCAGTGCAGACACAAGCACTGAGATCGGCCGAGCCAAGAACTGCCTGAGTCAGGAGGACATAATCGAGAAATACAAAGAGGCCATCTCTTACTACGGCAAGGTAAATATGAGCTTAGACAGGATCTTCTATGTCTGAGATGATGTTCTCTGCTGTGGAGGATCAGTTTTGCTTTCTGGAACCTCTCTTCATTTGTTATTTTAGTATCATTGAGATACTATCATAGTTTTTTATTCATATTTTGTGTAATATTTTCTGTTTTCATTCACATTTTTGTTAAAGATTAGTAAGTTAGTTATATAAGTTATTTATTTTTATTTCATTTTTAGTTATTTTAGTACATCAGGTTGAACTAACGTAAATGAAAAACAAACAAACATTAAAAACAGTAATATTGTGAAATGTTCTTACCAATTAAAATAACTGTTTTCTATTTTAATCTAAGTTGTTTCTTCAGTCACATGATCCTTCAGAAATCATTTTATTTTGCTCATTTTAAACATTTATTATTATTATCAATGTTGAAAACAGTTGTGCTGCTTAATTTTATGTAAATAGTTTTGTCAGTATTCTTTGATGAATGGAAAGCATTTATTTGAAGCTGGAAGTATTTTATGAAACTGTAAATGTCTTTACTGTCACTTTTGAACAAACTCCAGATTCATACAACAGAGCATTGTAAACAGAGTTTAATCTGATTTAATGAGGCACATTTAAAGCAGTTGTGAAACAGCCTTTGCAAACTTTTTTAATAATAAAACTTTAATTATTTAATAAATATGGTTGTCTTATTATTTTTATAAGAGAAGTTCACTTCCAGAATTTTTATTTTTTTATTTATTTATTTTTTTTTACGGATAATTCACTCACCCCCATGTTATTCAAGATGTTCATGTCTTTCTTTCTTCAGTCGTAAAGAAATTATGTTTTTTGAGGAAAACATTTTTAGGATTCTCTCTATATAGTGGACTTCTATAGTGCCCACAGGTTTGAACTTTCAAAATGCAGCTTCAAAGGGCTTTAAATGATCCCAGCCGAGGAAGAAGGGTCTTATCTAGTGAAGCGATCTGTTATTTTCTAAAAAAAAAAATTAAAAATTAAAAAAAAAAAAAATAATAGTACAATTTCTATACTTTTTAACCTTAACAAGGTCTTTTCTAGCAGAAGATCAAGAAGATCAAATGCCCTTTACAAAATAAATAGGACTATTTTGAAGTTATTTTGACATATTCTAACTGCCTTAAACTGAAATAAACAGTTCAGGCAGATGAGCATTTGAGGTTAAAAAGTATAGAAATTGTTTTTTTTATTTTTTACGAAAATCGATCGTTTAGCTATATTAGACCCTTCTTCCTTGGCTGGGATTGTTTAGAGCCCTTTTAAACTGCATTTTGGAAGTTCAAACTCTATAAAGCCCGCTATATGGAGAGAAATCCTGAAATGTTTTTCTCAAAAGACATAATTTCTTCATGACTAAAGAATTTTTTGTTCTGTAAGTGAACTTCTTTAACCAAAGCCAAAGCCTTGTATTATAGTGATTTTACTCCAGTTAATCAAGAATAAAAATTTCCTGATGATTTACTCACCCCCATGTCATCCAAGTCTTTCTTTTATGTCTTTCTTTCTTCAGCTGCAAAGAAATTAAGCTTTCTGTGGAAAACATTTCAGGATTTTTCTCCATATAGTGGACTTTAATGGTGGCCAACGGGTTGAAGGTCCAAAGTTTCAATGCAGCTTCAAAGGGCTCTACACAATCCCAGCCGAGGAATATGGGTCTTGTCTAGTGAAAAGATCTGTCATTTTCTAAAAAATTAAAATGTCTATTCTTTTTAACCACAAATGTTTGTCTTGCACTAGCTCTGCAATGCGCATGCACGTCTTCACGCATTACGTAATCATGTTGGAAGGGTCATGCGTAGCAGTGTTGTTTTCGTCAACGATGACGATGACGAAATCATTTCGTTGACGCCACTTTTTTTCATGACGATAACGAGACGATGACGAGATAAAAATGGCTCGTTGATGACTAAAACATGACGAGACGTGTGTGAGTTTTCGTTGACGAGACGAGAATAGACGAAAATGGGGTGGTCCGTCAGACATTTAAAATGCATGACATTTCTGCTTATTGTGCGTGCCAATTAAAACTTAAAAAGTATCTGACGCTATGGCAAGCCGTTTTAGCATTAAATACTCTTTGCCATACTAGTATGGCAAGCCGTTTTAGCATTCCATCCTTGTTTGTCTTTTATGTTCTAAAACATTCCTTCATTATTGTAATTATTGGTGAAAATAGTCGATCCGGAAGCTCACATTGTGTTGAACTATAGATCTGCTATTTTCACAACTTATAAGTGACACTACCCAACAGCAAAATACTTACTGACCTACATTAATTTGTTAAAAGACTACTTTTTTCCCTTTTTTTGACTAAAACTAGACTAAAACCTTTTTGACTTTTCGTCGACTAAAACTAGACTAAAACCTTTTTGACTTTTCGTCGACTAAAACTAGACTAAAACCTTTTTGACTTTTCATCGACTAAAACTAGACTAAAACCTTTTTGACTTTTCGTCGACTAAAATTAGACTAAAACTATCACATATAGAAGTGACTAAAATTTGACTAAAACTAAGAAGCATTTTAGTCCAAAAGACTAAGACTAAGACTAAATCTAAGATGGTTGTCAAAAACAACACTGATGCGTAGTTAGTTCTTTGTTTGTGTACTTTGGTTCAAAAAGGTTGCTTTACTTTTTTTTTTGTAAAGGGAGTTTGACTCTCTTTGCATGTTCACTTTGTAAACACTGCGTTGAGTCGAGCTTGTGCAAGACATGCATTTGTGGTTAAAAAGTATATTAACTTTTATTTTTTAGAAAATTACCAATCGTTTTGCTAGATAAGACCCTTATTCTTCAGCTGGTATTGTGTAGAGCCCTTTGAAGCTGCATTGAAACGGCAATTTGGACCTTCAACCTCTTGGCCACCATTGAAGTCCACTATATGCAGAAAAATCCTAGGATGTTCTCCTCAAAAAGCTTAATTTCTTTGCGACTGAAGAAAGAAAGACATGCACATCTTGGATGACATGGGGGTGAGTAAATGATCAGGACATTTAAATTCTGGAAGTGAACTAATCCTTTAAGTGCACATTGCTTTTTAACTGAGGTAAAATCACTTAAACAGCTTCTCATGGCTTATTGTTTTATTAAACACTCACACTTCTGTTTCATTATTCATCAACTCTCGCTCTGAGATGGCAAACAGGGCCAGCTTGTTTTTAAGTAGGCGTTTACCCACAATGCCTTTGCTGATGTGCATCTCACAGCAGGTAGTCCCTAGAGATGGTCTAAATTCTGGCATTAAAAATAATTTTGCCTAGTGGATTTTAAACTTGCTGTTCCTTGCCTTAAATGAGGCTCATGTGAAGTATTTGACCCCAGTCTTGTGAATGGAGCTGCTCATTCAGTTTCTGTTCTTCTCATTGATCCTCAAATACTCATTTCTGCCACATCAGCTGTTCTGCCAGCAGCCAGCAGGGGACACTGCAGCCTTGTAAATTCATAGATTTGAACAGCACTTAGTGCCACTGTCCACTGCTGAGGTTTGATTTTTTAAAATATGATGACACATCCTGAAGAGAGGCACATACAAGATGGATTTATAGCATGACCGTTCTATGACCCTGAATTTGAGTTAGTGAGCTTCAATATTGCATGCTTTATCTTTATGGTCTCAGAGGGCAGTTTTCACAATCTGAAATTATATTTTATCCTGTAAATAAATCAAAACATGTATAGCAGCATTATTGAAATGACTGGGGACAGCTTGATTTAAAAACATATACATTCAAAAAATTATAAAATTTGTATCAAATAAAAATTTTTTTTTTTTTTTTTGCAAAACTGTTGTGCAATTAAAACCTTATTGTATTTTAAAAAGTTGTAATAATTGCACCTTTTAAATTATTTTTCAATATGAAATTATATTTTAACTTGTGAATAAATCAGAACATGTACAGCAGCATTATTAAAATGACTGGGGACAGCATGATTTATATAAAAAAAAATACATTAAAAAAAAAAACTAATTTTTTTTTTGCAAAACTGTTGTGCAAATAAAACCTTATTGTATTTTAAAAAGTTGTAATAATTGCACCTTTTAAATTATTTTTCAATATGAAATTATATTTTAACTTGTGAATAAATCAGAACATGTACAGCAGCATTATTAAAATGACTGGGGACAGCATGATTTATATAAAAAAAATACATTTAAAAAAAAAACTTTTTTTTTGCAAAACTGTTGTGCAAATAAAACCTTATTGTATTTTAAAAAGTTGTAATTGCATCTCTTTAAATGATTACATTTTATTAAATAATTTTACTGACCGTTTTTTTTCTTTTAATAATATTATTTTAGTGCATATTAGTTATTGTTTTGCAAGTTATTATCTTTATGGTCTCAGAGAGCAGTTTTCACAATATGAAATTATATTTTAACTTGTGACTAAGGGACAGCGTGATTTAAAAAATTATATTTACATTTAAAAAATTATACAATTTGTACCAAATTAAAAAAAAAATTCTAAATGCTCTTTTTTGCAGAACTGTTGTGCAAATAAAACTTTTAATGTTTAAAAAAAAAAAAAAAATTAAATAAAAAAATTGCATTTTAAAAGGTTGTAATAATTGCATCTTTTTAAATGATTTTTCTTTTAATAATATTATATTAGTGCATATTAGTTATTGTACTTCAATTTTGCAAGTTATTATCTTTATGGTCTCAGAGGACAGTTTTCACAATCTGAAATTATATTTCAATTTGTAAATAAAACAAAACATGTATAGCAGCATGATCGAAATGTCAGCATGATCTGGTTATTTATATGCCTTTATGGAAATCTGTGGAAAAATTATATTAAAAGTAATTGTATTAAAAATGTAATTTAATATTATGACTTAATCAGTAAGTTATTACAATTTTAATATTAAAATAAAAGAATAAAAGATGAAAATAAAATAAATAATTGAAATTATAATTTCTAAACAGAGACACAAGCAAGATGGACATACAGCATGACATTTGTCTGACCCTGCATTTTTTTTTTTTAAATCAGTGAACTTCAATATTGCAATTTTCTTTAGTATTTTTTTTTACATTTGATAAAAAAATTAATTAATTTATGGTCTAATTTATGGAAATGCTGTTCTTACAATCTGCTGTTGTTGTTTTTTAACTTGTGAGAAAGCCAAAACATGTATAACAACGTGATTTGAATATATGAATATGTACATATATACAAAACCCTTGTGCATTAAAAAATGAATTTAAAAAAATATATATTTTATTTATTTAGCAAAAAATGTATGTAATAAAAAAAAGACTTGAATTTCTCAGATGGATATATGTGTGGGCCTGGCCATGATTAATGACATTCATTGATTTTTTTTTTTTTTTTTTTTTGAATGATTTTTTTTATTAGATATAATTAATGTACTAAATTAACACTTTAAGCTGACAGCTCATAACTCATAAGATTTAAAATCTTGTTTTCTGTCTTTCAGTACAAGAGCGCTGGAGTGATTGAACTGGAGGCCTGTATTAAGGCTGTCAGAGTGTTGGCCATTCAGAAACGAGCCATGGAAGCTTCTGAATTCCTGCAGAATGCGGTTTACATCAATCTAGGCCAGGTGAGCGCTTGCAACAAGTCAGTTTTCAAAGCTGCTGAATTAGGAAAGGTCTTTGAACATTTGTCCATGTGTTCAGCTGTCAGAAGAGGAGAAGATCCAGCGTTACAGTGTGCTGTCAGAACTCTACGAGCTCATTGGCTTCCACCGGAAATCAGCGTTCTTCAAACGCGTTGCGGCCATGCAGTGTGTGGCGCCCACCATCCCTGAACCGGGCTGGAAGGCCTGTTACAAACTCCTGCTGGAGACCCTGCCTGGATACAGCCTCTCTCTAGACCCCAAAGACTTCAGCAAAGGTAACACAAGATTATGCAAGGCTGTTAAGCCACATTACAAATGTTTTGTGTAAAAACCCATACTGGTTGACCAGTAGCCAGGAGGCCTGAATAGAAAGGCTGGTTGAAGGCATTATCCTCTGCCATATCCCCCATTCTATTTAAGACAGACTTCTGTTGACAATAAACAAAGAAGTAATGTGCATGCGAGTCTGGAATAGAAATGCGGCCTGCGTGCATTATGATGCAAGTGATGTACATGCTGATGTCTCAAGGTTTCTGAACCTGTATAATGACATCACCCCTTCCTCCCACTTTGTGTTTGCTCTTTTAATTAGGTTAATGCTGTTGTTTGTTTTAATAAATGCATGCTATTACCGTGTTTTATTTCATGGTTGTCCTCTCGACCCGTTTTACCCCTGTTTACTGGCGTCTTTCGCAATACAAGAGCAGAATATAAATAGTTTGAATTGCTCACTTTTCTTTAAATACCTCAGACTCATAAACGGGCCTTTGGTTGATTTGTAATCTGCCCAGGCGGCATTGAAGTAACCTTGTCCCTCTTTGTATGCTTGCAGAACAGCGTTGTGGGTTTTGAAGGGCTCTTCTCTGGGGTGATATATATTTCGTTTAGTCTTTGTGTTGGAAAACACTGCAGAGAGGAGATCTGACCCTGAGCTGTGATGTCAGACTCTGAGGTGCATCACTTTAGGGTCCTTAACTATATTCTCTTTAATATGAAATCCTCTCAACCTTCTGCCCGACTTGCACACACGCTCGCACACACGCATGGAATAATAAAGACGTTTAGCTTTAGACGCAGCCTGAGGGTCTGCCTGTATCATTCTGAATCCAATGAATTTGAAAGAGAAAATCTTGAATATTCTTTAAAGACGACATTAAACAGCATTTGCAACACATTTAACCGCCATAATGTGACACTTTACAGAGTGAAACAGAATATTTAGTCTAATAATGGCTGTTATATAATACTATATAATTGTTTTGGTGCAGTATGATGTCTTAATTTGTGTGGTTTCTCATTATGTCTAGAGACCAGAATATTACAGAAAACTGCTAGCCCCCAGCAACCACCTAGAAACTGGCTACCGAATAGCAATGCTCAAATCTATTTAAAAGGGCTTGGAAAACACCCAGAAACCCCTGGCAACAGCATAGTAATGCCCTAAAATCCATTTAGAACACTTAGCAAGTGCATAGCAACGCCATGGCAACCACCCCTGCCAGCAGCATAGTAATGCTCTAAAAACAATTTAGAACAGCTTAGCAAGTGCATGGCAACACCTTGGCAACCACCAGAAACCCATAGCAACACTCTGAACATTTACGGCACCTTAGCAAGTGAATAGCAACACCCTGGGAACCACTTCTGAAAATGGCATAGTAATGCTACAAAGAACCATTTTGAATGCTTTAGCAAGTGCATAGCAACACCTTGACAACCACCCATGGCAACAGCACAATACAGGTCCTTCTCAAAAAATTAGCATATTGTGATAAAGTTCATTATTTTCTGTAATGTACTGATAAACATTAGACTTTCATGTATTTTAGATTCATTACACACATTCGAAAGTAGTTCTAGCCTTTTATTGTTTTAATATTGATGATTTTGGCATACAGCTCATGAAAACCCAAAATTCCTATCTCAAAAAATTAGCATATTTCATCCGACCAATAAAAGAAAAGTGTTTTTAATACATGCTTCCATCTGCTGAAAAGCTTTATGGAGATGAAGATTTCATTTTTCAGCACGACCTGGCACCTGCTCACAGTGCCAAAACCACTGGTAAATGGTTTACTGACCATGGTATTACTGTGCTCAATTGGCCTGCCAACTCTCCTGACCTGAACCCCATAGAGAATCTGTGGGATATTGTGAAGAGAAAGTTGAGAGACACAAGACCCAACACTCTGGATGAGCTTAAGGCCGCTATCGAAGCATCCTGGGCCTCCATAACACCTCAGCAGTGCCACAGGCTGATTGCCTCCATGCCACGCCGCATTGAAGCAGTCATTTCTGCAAAAGGATTCCCGACCAAGTATTGAGTGCATAACTGAACATAATTATTTGAAGGTTGACTTTTTTGTATTAAAAACACTTTTCTTTTATTGGTCGGATGAAATATGCTAATTGTTTGAGATAGGAATTTTGGGTTTTCATGAGCTGTATGCCAAAATCATCAATATTAAAACAATAAAAGGCTAGAACTACTTTCAAATGTGTGTAATGAATCTAAAATATATGAAAGTCTAATGTTTATCAGTACATTACAGAAAATAATGAACTTTATCACAATATGCTAATTTTTTGAAAAAGACCTGTAATGCTCTAAAAAACATTTAGAATGCCTTAGTAAGTTCATAGCATCACATTGGCAACCACCAGAAACCCATAGCAACACTATACTATAAAAATAATTTAGAACGCCTTAGCAAGTGCATAGCAATGCCTTGGCAACCACCCCTGACAACGTCATAGTAATGCTCTGAAAACCATTTAGAACATCTTAACAAGTGTGTGGCAACATCTTGGCAGCCACCAATAACCAGTAGAAACTGCATAACAGTGCTCTAAAATAATTTAGAACAACTTGCCAACCATCCCTAATAATGGCATAGTAATGCTGTAAAAACATTTAGAATACCTTATTTAGTGCATAGCAACACCTTGGCGACAACCAAAAACCCGTAGCATCACTCTAAAAAACATTTAGAATGCCTTAGCAAGTGCATAGCAACTTCTTGGCAACCATCCTTAACAACGGCATAATA
This sequence comes from Garra rufa, assembly GCF_049309525.1. NCBI lineage: Eukaryota > Metazoa > Chordata > Actinopteri > Cypriniformes > Cyprinidae > Garra > Garra rufa. The sequence continues at coordinate 34,124,347 of NC_133377.1, forward strand.
ATGCTCTAAAAATAATTTAAAACACCTTAGTAAGTGCATAGCAACACCTTGGCAACCACCAAAAAACCATTGTAACACTCATAAAATCATTTAGAACACCTTAGCAAGTGTATAATAACACCTTGGCAATCCCCCCTGATAACAGCATAGTAACATCTTAGCAAGTGCATAGCAACAGCTTGGCAACCACCCCTGACAACAGCATAGTATTGCTCTTAAACCATTCAGAACACCTTAGGAAGTGCATAGCAACACCTTGGCAACCACCATCAACCAATAGCAACACTCAAAAAAACATTTAGAACACCTTAGTAAGTACATAGCAACAGCTTGACAACCACGCCTGTCATTGGCATAGTAATGCTATAAAAACCATTTATAACACCTTAATAAGTGCATAGCAACACCTTGGCAACCACCTCTGGAAAAAGCATAGTAATGCTCTAAAAAATGTTTAGGGCACCTTAGTAAGTGCATAACAACACCTGATAATAGCTTAATAATGCTTTAACAACACCTTATCAGGTGTACAACAAAACCTTGGCAAACACACCTGACAACGGCATCGTAATACTCTAAAAAACATTTAGAGCACCTTAACAAGTGCATAGCAACACCTTGACAACCACTCATGGTAACAGTATATTAATGCTCTAAAACTATTTAGAACATCTTTTCAGGTTCATAGCAACACCTTGGCAACTACCCACAGCACCTTTTTTTTGGTCATGTCAACAAAGTCATTAATTTCAAGACAGAAAATACATTTAAAAAAAAGATTTGAATAATGTGCACTGATGAATCAGGCACTATAAGACAAACAGGATTTATTAAGAAAATAAATAGTCTGTTTTGGTTTCACATGGACTTGAATTAAGATTTATGAGTGCTGTCTCAATACAGAACCAACTGTTCCCTCATTCAGATATATTTATTCTTCTTACATCTTCGTTCTTTATTTATGCTAGGCAAAACAGCTGATTTAATGTGATTTTGATGCATTGACTCAGTGATGTCATTGAGAGCAGAAGGTGACGGCCCCTGCGGGTGGGCAATGGAGACCCCTCGCGTGTGTCCGCTGAAGCTGAAGGGTGACCCTGGCTTACTGAAGCTTTAAGTGAAAGAGAGAAGAGGGCTCGGGTCAATAGAGACACCATGGAGTGCAGAGAGAGAAGAGAAAATGGGTTTTTAATTGGCCTGGGAGTTCTCGAGCTCAGCTCTCTTTACGCACAGAGAGAGCGAATATATCATCAACCTCTGATTGATTGCGTTTAGCTCAACCATTGTGCACAGGGATTTAGAAAGTCCAGTGAAAACACTAAGACCGAACACAGAACTGCAGCAGACCCTGGAGAACTGTAAAACGCTTCCTGGAGACTCTGGTTCGCACCAGCCGTTATGATCCCTGAACCACAGAGGGATGTATTATTTCTAGTTGAAGAGGGAGTGAAGTGGCTGTTTTTAATAAATGGCAGCTGAAAGTGCAGCAGCTGTTGTAAATAGTCAAATTTTTATGGGGTGATGTGTTGTGAATGAATGTTGGGTACACAGAAAAATTGGCTTCCAAAGTGCATGCTTTTATTGGGCCAAGTAATGTACTGTAGTGATTTTTTCAAAATTGAATAAACTTGCTTCCTCATGCTTCTTCATGCATGGATCAGAAATATTTTATATTTTTTATATTTTATGCTACAATTTAATTTCTTATATATTGCATATTTTATATTGAATATATTAATTGTACTAAATAAACTGTATAATAAACTAATTAAATTATATCCCACTTGGATAACAATAAGCTTATACCTGTTACATATTTAATTTTGAGGTTATTTCAGTCATCTGATTATGCCAGACTTTTTTCCCTTTTTTTAATCTGTCTTATCTGCACAGATGATATTTACAGTCTTTATCGTCACCTAATATGTTTCTAATGCTGCTGATACACTCGTAGTATCTGCTAATGGGTGTCTGGATGCCAAATAGGTATGGAAATTACATGCAGATAAGGTTATGTATAATAAAAAGGTTTTCTTTATATTTGTTTCCCGGAGGGGACGTGTGGGAAATAAAGCTTGTGCATGTACATATAATATTCCACCAACTGAGATTTAGGCAGAATTTGTTTGTTTTTTTCAGTATGTAACAATGGCACCAGAATCTCAATATAGCATATATACAAAATTCACTAGCTAACACTCCCTAAGAAAAGTGAATATTTATGGCACTCAGAGAGGTATGTTCAATGCAGTTGTCTTGATGGAAAGAAACAAGATATATCTCTAGTTTCAACATTATTTGTTCTTCAGACATTCCTCTTTTGAAAAAAGAAATATCATATTTTTTTTCAAACTGACCCACATTTGATTTTTGACCACTGAATAAGTGTACATTTGAACGATTTACTCCTGGAGCCATATTGAAATGTCAATATCTCTGGAACCAAATCTCATAGGGTGTTAAAAATAAAGATCCCAAAAAGAAAGTTTGTTAAGACCCAGTATCTAAAAGAGCATTAAGATATATTTAATACTTCTTGAGTTAAGGGCATGTAAACTTTGGAGAAAAACTTGAAAAGTGCTGTTTTCCCATTTTTGAATGATCACCATTGGCACAATGCAACAAAGATTGCTAAAGTCAACATATTTTACTAATAGAGCTTACAATCTCTGTGTAAAAATGATTTTAAAGTCATCCTCCTTTAACTCTGAATGTTCTGAAAATTGCCATTTTGACCTCCCTCTGCAAAATAGTGGATTACAAAATAGTAAATATTCATCCATAAAATGTAATATTTCGGCTTTTATCACTATACATGTCTATCTTTCGTCAGAAAAAAATATTGTCAGAATCGAAAATTTGAGCTGGGGACCACTGGTTGTGTTGATACGGAATGACCCAAATGTGTTTATATTTCATATTAATTTTGGGGGTTTTATGAAACTGAAAACATTGAATTTTGCTGCTTGTGTGCATATACTATTTTAGAGTTTAATGCATAAGTCATGTGTTGGGAGTGTTTTGGGACAGACTTGGGACATAATACAACATAAATCTTGCATACTGATACCACCGATCCGTTTGTTGCATTTGGTAAATTCTTTATTCACTTTTAAATTCACACATTTGTGGGGGAAAAAAAAAACATCATGGGAGCTTTGACCATGCATTCTATATTTGTACTATCTGTCAAAACAGAGCAATCACATGCTTTTCTGTAGGGCTGTAGGGCTTGTAAGTAACAAAAAGCCTGGACAAATTCTGGCTATATGCACACTTTAAATGTATGTTTAATTAAATATGTGACCCTCAACCACAAAACCAGTCATAAGTAGCATGGTTATATTTGTATATAGGGTATGCGAAGAATATATTTTGTAAATTTCCTAATGTAAATATATCAAAACTTAATTGCATTACTATTATTTAATTTTGACAACTTTAAAGCCAATTTTCTCAGTATTTAGATTTTTTTTTTTGCACCCTCAGATTGCAGATTTTTAAACAGTTGTATCTCGTTCAAATATTGTCCTATCCTAACAAACCATTAATTGAAAGCATATTTATTCAGCTTTCAGATGATGTATACATCTATAAATGTCTTAAACAATTAGTGGAAGGGGTAGTCGAAAGTCATGATCGCTTCTTGTTTGAGCATATTGAATTATAAGATATAGAGTTTATACTTCATAAACTGTTTTTTTTTAAGACTATTGATTCTTGTTTAGATTAGAAAGCATCTGACAGCAGAAATGTTGCAGGTTTTGGTTCCTTTGGTTTGCTGTGCAGACAAACACTCTTTACTGTAAAGCTTAGTGTGGATTTGCATGATTTGAGAGTAAGGTGAGTGTGAAATAGAAGGTCATGTGAGCGGCAGAACTGTGTGGAGTGATAAATCCTCACAATCATTTCAGAGCTGCTGCTGCGTTCTACAGGAGCAGCATGGATCAGCTTCACTCTCTCGCTCTCACTCTCTCTTCTCTGACAGTTGTGTGAGTTGCTTGATGGATGAGTTTTGTAACTCAGCTGTTGAATGATGTAATTTAGGACTGTACATTTTATGACGACTTTCTGACAGTTTGAGCAGAAAAAGATGCTGTATGTACAAACAAAACTTGATTGAGTTTGACCTTCCCGTCACATTAGATTTCATCAGTAAAAAGGGGTGTAAAGAACAAGGTTTTGATGGACAATTGTTGTCAAAGAAGTCTTAAAGGTACAGGAACAAAAATTGACAGAAAATTTACTCTTTCTTTCTTCAGTTGTAAAAAAAATTTTTTTTGAGGAAAACATTTCAGGATTTCTCTTGATATAGTAGACTTCTATGGTGCCCATAATAAAGCTAAGGAAGCTAAGGAAGAAGAGTCTTATGTAGCTAAACAATCAGTTACTTAAAAAAGAAAAAAAAAGTACAATTTATATACATTTTAACCTTGAATGCTCGTCTTGTCTAGCTCTGCGTGTATTCCGGTTAAAGAGACAGTTAGGGTAGGTCGAAAAACTTCCATCTCATTTTCTCCTCCAACTTCAAAATCGTCCTACATCGCTGCAGAAGTACCGACCAAGTATTTACAAAGTGAACATGCGAAGAAGATCAAACGCTTTTTAAGGGGTGTTAGAAATTGGAGGAGAGATTTTGACATACCCTATCTGTCTTGAACTGGAATACACAGAGTAAACGCAGAGCTAGACAAGACGAGCATTCAAAGTTAAAAAGTATATAAATTGTCAATTTATTTAGAGAATAACTCATCATTTTGCTAGATTAGACTCTTTATCTCTTTATTAGAGCCCTTTGAAGCTGCATTTAAACTGCATTTTGGAAGTTCCAACTTGGGGGGACCATAGAAGTCCATTTTAATTGAGAAAAATCCTGAAATGTTTTCCTCTAAAAACATAATTTCTTTTTGACTAAAGAAAGAAAGACATGAACATCGTGGATGACAAAGCGGTGAGTAACTTTTAAGTATTTTTTTTGTTCTGGAAGTGAACTTCTCCTTTACCATGAACATCAGGAGGGTAACAAAGAAAAAACATGCAGCAAGACGAAAGAATATTCTGAAAAAAAGCCCAGAATACAGTCTGAAGGTGGAGAAACAAAGGCTCATATGATGTAAATCCATCAAAAGTGTTGTTTTGTGTGTGTTTAATTGTTTTCTCCTCCTCTCTGTTTGTAGGGACCCATCGTGGGTGGGCGGCAGTACAGTTACGGTTGCTTCATGAGCTGGTTTATGCATCTCGTCGAATGGGGAACCCAGGACTGTCTGTCAGACATCTTTCTTTTCTACTACAGACCATGCTGGACTTCCTCTCTGATCAGGGTAAGATATGGGGCACATGCATAAATGCCCTCAAACTTCACATATTTGGTTTCAAAGACCATCCTCTACAGTGAATAGGTGCCGTCAGAATAAGAGTCCAAACAGATGATAAAAACATCACAGTAATCCACAACACTCCAGTCCATCGGTTAACATCTTGTGAAGTAAAAAGCTGTGTTTGTGTAACAAACACATACATCAAGATGTTTTAACTTCAATTTGTTGCTACAGGAGATGGACTTTTTCACTATAAAGTAGTGTGGATTATGGAGATTATGAACTGGTATGTTGAACATGCACATGCAGCTTGTCACTTCATAAGATATTAATTGATAGACTGGTGTCATGTGGATTACTTGTGGTTTTTTTTATCAGCTCTTTGGACTATTATTCTGACGGCACTCATTCACCGCAGTGGATCCATTGGTGAGCAAGTGAGCAAATGATGCAATTCTAAATTTCCCCAAATATGTTGTGATGCAGAAACGAACTCATTTACATTTTGGATGATCTGAGGTTGATTGATTCATCTTTGGGTAAACTATTCCTAAATCAGTTTTACTAAATATCGGGATTTTAGAAAAGTAGCCCTCAAACATATCAATAACAAATGCTCAAACAAGCAAGAACAAACACTCGTAGTAGGTAGAAGTAGCTGTCAGCTCATTTAGACACCCATCATGTATCCAGAGTGATTCAGACAGACAGACAGACGGTACTCATCTAAAAGACAATAGTTGAAAAGAAAAAGACAGTGAGGATAAAATGTTGACTAGAGTGCTTTTATGTAGATTGATTCTACATGAGGACTTGTTATTGTATTTTCCGGCCTGTATTTTATGGAATCGGCATATTATACTTTCAGTTTTTTTTTTGAGGGGCATCTCTTTTTTTGCACAATGACTTATGTTCTCTATTTCTTTAGAAGCCTGTGTGTGAGTTTGGAATACAGGGTTGTGGAAGCGACTTTTAAAAAGTGCAATTCACTAAGGTATTCAAAGTAAAGAATTTAAATTACACTCAGCTTACTCCTTTGAAAAAATAACCGGCTAATAGAGTCGCTAACAAAATGTGCAACTGCTTTAAAATGGTAATATGTGACCCTGGACCACAAAACCAGTCATTAGGGTCATTTTTTTTTTTACATTGAGATTTATACATCATCTGAAAGCTAAATAAATAAACTTTTAAACTTTCCATTCATGTATGGTTTCTTAGGATAGGGCAATATTTGGCCGAGATACAACTATTTGAATATCTGGAATCTAAGGGTGCAAAACAAACTAAATATTGAGAAAATCGCCTTTAGTTGTCCAAATTAAGTTCTTAGCAATGAATTTATCTACTAATCAAAAATTACTAATCAAAAATTAAGTTTTGATATATTTATGGTAGGAAATTTACAAAATATCTTCATGGAACATGGATCTTTACTTAATATTCTAATGATTTTTGGCATTAGGGTTATTAACATTAATAATTTTGACTGGTTTTGTGGTCCAGGTTCACATATGTTTAAATAGACCACACTCATAATATAGTGAAATAAGTTATAATTACAAATTATCTTTTATATTCTAATATAATCTGTTTTAATTATATTAATTGGTGATAATTTATATGAATTATTTATAATTAAATAAACTAATATTAATAACAATATTTTTTTTAACTAATAAAAATAAAAACAGTTTATATTTAAAATATTAAAACAATGAAGATGTATACTGTTTTAGGAACTGTATAGAGTTCAAATAATTTGTATAAATCTTTATTTAGTAATTTTTGCATTTTGTCCCACAGTGTTTAAAAGAAAAGCTAGACATGAACTTACTTAACTACTTTTAGTCCCTATCATTTGTTAAGGATGTATATGGTTATTTGTGTTTGCATGTGGCTCTGTGTGCCGTGTTACCTGGATTTTCCTGAAAGCCTCCATGTCTTTGAAAAGAGATTGATGTTGTTTTTTTGTTGCTCAGCCATGGTCCACTTCACAGCGTCCTGTCCCCACAGAGGTGTGCTGTAATCCTGTCTGCCTCACATACACACACCACACACAAACCACACATGCAGTCGGGCCTGCAGCTCTTGGGTATTGAGCTCTGTCAAGCTTATCATTTCCTACCAGACAGAACAAATCCAGAGTTCCCTCGGCTGAGCTCAGGGATTGGTCGAACGCTGTTTTCAACACAGTGTCAGAGTAACAATGGCTCCCTATGTTCTGATAAAACCCATTTCTGCACTCCTCTCTCCTCTGAGAGCCAAACGAATCACTCTTATTTTATCTAACGAGCAATGTGATCTATTTTCAGGCGTTTAAATGCAATTTCAGGCCTCCTTTTGGAGTTTAAACAGGAGCATGAATGCTTCATGTGGCAATCACATGTTTGACAAACATGTAAAATATATCTTATATAGTTGAAGTCATATGTTTACATACACCTTGCAGAATCTGCAAAATGTTAATTATTTTATTAAAATAAGAGGGATCATACAAAATGTCACATATAGTCCACAAGAGAAAATAATAGTTGAATTTATAAAAATGCCTCTATTCAAAAGTTTACATACACTTGATTCTTAATACTGTGTGTGATATTGTTTCATGAGTCTTGTTTGTTCAGAAAAATCCTTCAGGTCCCACAGATTCTTTGTTTTTTTAACATTTTTGTGTATTTGAACCCTTTCCAACAATGACTGTATGATTTTGAGATCCATCTTTTCACACTGAGGACAACCGAGGGACTCATATGCAACTATTACAGAAGGTTCAAACGCTTACTGATGCTCCAGAAGGAAAAAGCACACATTAAGAGCCGGGGGTGAAAACTTTTTGAATTTGAAGATCAGGGTAAATTTAACTTCTTTTGTCTTCTGGGAAACATGCAGCTATCTTCTGTAGCCTCTGAAGGGCAGTACTAAATGAGAAGACCTGAAGGATTTTTCTGAAGAACAGCAGGCTGTTCAACTGTTCAGGACAAACAAGGGACTCATGAACAACTATCATTACACACACACACACACACACACACAAAAAGAGCTGTGGATCATTCAGGTAACAACACACTATTAAGAATCAAGTGTTTGTACTTTTGAACTGGGTCAGTTGTATAATATTATTTTCTCTTGTGGCCTATATATAAATGTATTTTATGTGAAATATCTAATTCATTCAGTGCATTTTGTATGATCCCTCTTATTTTGGTAAAATAATTAAAAATTTGCAGATTCTGAAAGTAAGCTTGTAAGATGTAAGCTTTTCACCTCAACTGTATGTGTGAACACAGGTGTTTCATTATGGCATTTTATTTAGTAAAAATACAGGCTGAGAGAAATGCCAATTCCAGCCAGTTCCTCTCAACGAGACTCATTTTACCATTCTGTACCTGCTTGCTTTCGAGTTTCATTCTGCTTTTTCGTTCCCATAGGATTGGACTTTGACTCTAGACTAAATGTATAATATTAAAGGTGACATATCATGAAAATCTGACTTTTTTTGTGTTAAAGTGCTATAATCAGGTCCCCAGTGTGTCTACTAACCCAGAAAATGTAAAAAATGACAACCCAGTAACTGTTTTAGTAAGCCTTTCTCTGTAAGCATGTGAAAAAAGGAGCTGCTCAGATTTCGCTCTCCCCTTGACGTAGAAAGGGGGTTTTATTATAATATTACCGCCTCTTAATCTGCACGTTTCCATCCAAAGCGTCATCATTTTGTTTTCGCAAGCGACAATGGTGTACCAGTTCTAACGCCATGGGAAAAGCTCAAGCAAAGCATGCTAACTGTTTTGTCGTTGACTGCACAGACGAGCACAGAACACTATTTAAAGTACCAGCCTCGGAGGAGAAAAGAGAGCAGTGGATGTATTTATTTACTTTATTATGCTGCTGCCATACAGATCTGAAATAAATATGCAATTTCTTTCCCAGCTGTTTGCCTTCATAGACATAACCAACTGTTTTTGTAACTCCTGTGTGTTTTTAACATGTGTGTATTTGACAGTTTAAGCGCAGTAAGACATGAAAGAGAACTTAGTTTAATATGCTATATCAGAAGTTTGAACAAACAGGGTTTAAAACACATGATTTCAGCGCAATTAGACGTGATAATCAAAACCAAACTCTTTTTGTCAGAGTATCAGAGGTACGAGCTTTAAAGGCACAGCCCTATTCTGGAAAAAGGGGGCGGGGAGTAGCAGCTCATTTGCATTTATAGTGGCATGCATGAAAACAGCGTGTTTCTGCTTCCACTCAAAATAGGCATTTTCAAAATTATATAATAATTGATCTGTGGCGATTTTGAGCTGAAACTTCAGACACATTCTGGGGACACCCGAGACTTATATTACATACTGTATTGTAAAAAGGGGCATTATAGGTCTATTTTTCCCCACTCACTCCTATTTAATTTAGGTCTAGTTTCCACAATACTGCATTTTTATGTTGTCCTAGATGTCGCAAAGTTGTTTATCGTTCTAAGTAATGTTAAAAATAAAGGAAAATAAACAATTGCATACAGTCTTTGTTATAAGCTACGTAGCTCTTATGTTTACATAAACAGCCAGATAAGTCTTTGTTGCTCTGATTTTCACAACACTGATCACATGACCTCTACACTCCCATTGGTAGTTGCTTTGCATTTGCTTAAAGTTGAACTTTTCTCAGTTTGTTCAAGTAGTTGGAAATGCCAACATATTGTTACTGCAAGTCCAGAGGCTTTAGAAATACCACTCTGGTTTACAGCTCAACCAAATTATTCATAAGAACTGCTTTAGAATTAGCCTGGAAAAATCCAGACCCTAATCTATTAAGATTAAGGGTCTGGGATCGAGCAATAAAAACTGCCTAACTCGAGGGGTGGCACCAAGCATGCATTTGAAACTCTCACTGCACACAATTGGATAACGCCACGACCAATCACAACAATACACGCTTAGCTACCAGCAGAGCTAAATGATGTTTCATTAACAAAGTTCGGGAGAAGCGCGTCAGATACTTAGCATCACAAGAGGAGCCCACTCAAGTCAATCAGCGCTATAGGTTTAAATACAGCTGACTCACCTCAATTCACTCGATGGTTTATTAGTAACCCTCCACCACCCCATCTCATCACTCCGAGTTCTCACTACTCCTATTGGGGGGTACTCTGGGTTCGGGCCACTCCCGAGCTCGGAGCCCTTCACCGGACAGCACGCCAAACATGCACTACTATTCTCCGGCTAATTATATGTAAGCGTGAACTCGTGAACTGATAGATTAAACTCTTGCTGTATCCAGTCAGCAAAACCGCATAAACGTCCTTCTTGCAAAGGAACGGTTCGAGTTTTCGGTTTTCTGTTCCTCTTTTATATGAAAAGCCAAGTCTAACTCGTTCATTATAGCGGCCAAAGCCGTTTCAAACAACTGGTGTTCATCTGTAGCAACAGCGATCTTTCAAAGTTTACTATATGATTCGGACGTCGCAGCGCTGTCGTCATCAGTTTAGCTCGCCTCTGTCCCGCCTACATCAGATACACCGATTTGATTGTTTCTCACAACTGCTTACGTAATGCAGTAACCTGCATCATTGCTCGATGCCAGAGTGTCTTGCAGAGACAATTCAAATTGTGCTCTCGCGAGACCTCTGGATTTCCAGGTTACTTTAGAATAGCAATTTGTTCTTAAATTGGACATCACTATCACAGTGTTGTCTTTGCAGAAGTTCCCCCGTGTTCATTTGAATTGCAGTCCGCATCCCGCTGTTGACATGATTGATCTTTGATTGAGGAGAGCTGCTCAGTCCACCTGAATTAAAACTGTGTGCCATCTGAGAGCTGAAGTGAGGAGCGACAGTTTCAGTCTGCCTCCTGCCGCTTCTCTTGATTTTATCGCTGAAAGCATCTGTGCGAATGCAAAAGAACAGACCGTACAGTCAGATCGCAGTCCGCCCCGTTATACTCTACTGTATAATGACTAATGATTTCCTGTTAGCAGCAGTTGTTAGAAACGCCCTCAACACAAAGGCACTTTACAGAATGGAGGCGTCCGATTTAAATGCATCTGCTTGACATTGATCAGTGTCAATCTGGACTCTTGACGGGATAACAGAGCAGGAGATTCGGAGGGTTTCTTTTAAATTAGCACATGAGGGGGTACCGTCTTTTTCAAGTCCTGACAGAATGATATTAGAAGAAAAGATGGGGATGTTTAATTCAAGGCTGAGCTTTGTAGTGAACAATTGCTCTGCCTACAGATAACAGGTGGATGCTCGTGTTATGAAGTAATTAATGCAGACAGAAAGGGAAAGAGATGGAGAAACATATTTGCAGATGTGGCAGATACATGCTTCCAGAATCTAGATAGAAGAGAAAACGGCAGAGAAACAGAGAGATGAGGTTAAACAGTGCATCTGGAAAGTATTCATATGCACTGTTAACTGTGGGACCTTATATAGACAGGTGTGCTTTTCCAAATAATGTCTAATCAACTGAATTTACCACAGGTAAATCAAGTTGTAGAAACAATGATCAGTGGAAACAGGATGCACCTGAGCTAAATTTTTGGTGTCATGGCAAATTCAAAGGCTGTGAATTCTTATGTACATGTGATGTTATTTATATATATATAATCTATATATCTTCTTTTATTTTTGTGATGATTTGGCTCACATTTAACAAAAACCCACCAATTCACTGTATATGTACTCAATACTTGGTAGGGGCTTCTTTTGCTTTAAATACTGCCTCAATTCGGCGTGGCATGGAGGTGATCAGTCTGTGGCACTGCTGAGCTGGTATGGAAGCCCATTTTTCTTTGACAGTGGCCTTCAGCTCATCAGCATTTATTGGTCTCTTGTTTCTCAAAACTCTTTGACAATACCCCTAGATTCTCTATGGGGTTCATGTCTGGTGAGTTTGCTGGCCAGTCAGGCACACCAACACCATGGTCATTTAACCAACTTTTGGTGCTTTTGGCAGTGTGGGGTGGTGACAAATCCTGCTGGTAAATGAAATCAACATCTTTAAAAAGCTGGTCAGCAGGAAGAAGCATGAAGTGCTCTAAAATTTCTTGGTAAACAGGTGCAGTGACTTTGGTTTACAAAAAACACAGTGGACCAACACCAGCAGATGACATTGCACCCCAAATCATTACAGACTGTGGAAACTTAACACTGGACTTCAAGCAACTTGGGCTATGAGCTTCTCCACCTTTCCTCGAGAGTCTAGGACCTTGGTTTCCAAATGAAATACAAAACTTGCTCTCATCTGAAAAAGAAGACGTTGGACCACTGGGCAACAGTCCATTTCTTCTTCTCCTTAGCCCAGGTAAGACACCTCTGATGTTGTCTCTGGTTCAGGAGTGGCTTAACAAGAGGAATACGACAACTGTAGCCAAATTCCTTGACATGTCTGTGTGTGGTGGCTCTTGATGCCTTGACCCCAGCCTCAGCTCATTCCTTGTGAAGTTCACCCAAATTCTTGAATCGATTTTGCTTGACAAGCCTCTCAAGGCTGCGGTTCTCTTGGTTGGTTGTGCATCTTTTTCTTCCACACTTTTTCCTTCTACTCAACTTTCTGTTAACATGCTTGGTTACAGCACTCTGTGAACAGCCAACTTCTTTGGCAATGAATGTTTGTGGCTTACCCTCCTTGTGAAGGGTGTCAATGATTGTCTTCTATCTAGACAACTGTCAGATCAGCAGTCTTCCCTGTGATTGTGTAGCCTAGTGATTGTGAAACCTTTGCAGCCTTTGTGATTGGCATGTCACCATATTCTAATTTATTGAGATTTTTTGTTAAATGTGAGCCAAATCTTCACAATTAAAAGAACCAAAGACTTAAACCACTTCTGCACTGTGCACTGAATTTATTTAATACACGAGTTTCACAATTTGATAAATGATATAAAAATAAATGAAATTATATATATATATATATATATATATATATATACACAGTGTCCTCCACTAATATTGGCACCCTTAGTAAATATGAGCAAAGGTGACTGTGAAAATACATCTGCATCGTTTATCCTTTAGATCTTTCATTCGAAAAATTCACAAGATTCTAACCTTTCATTGACGTAAAACGATGGAATCTCATATCTCGTTATCTCATTATAAAATAAATGTTTTTCTCTAGTTCACATTGGCCACAATTACGGGCACCCCTTAAAATTTGTCTAAGTAAAATATCTCTAAAGTATATTCCCATTAATATTAATTTTTATTAAAAAATATGAGGAACACAAAAGCCAAATTCACTTAATCATCCATCACAAGAAGTAAAACCAAAGAATGTAGTTCTAATGTGCAGAACAAGTTTGTTGAGCTTCGCAAAATAGAAAGTGGCTGTAAGAAAAGAGCTAAAGCATTGAAAATCCCCATTCCCACCATCAGGACAATAATTAAGAAGTTCCAATCAACTAAAGATGTTACAAATCTGCCTAGAAGAGGACGCGTGTCTATATCATCCTAATGCACGATAAGGAGGAGAGTTTGAGTGGCCAAAGACTCTCCAAGGATCACAGTTGGAGAATTGCAGAGAATTGTTGAGTCTTGGGGCCAGAAAGCCTAAAATAAAATGATCAAACAGCCCCTACATCCAGAGGGTTTCAAGAACCCAAAAACAAACTGCAGAATATTCACTTGTCAGACATGATTGGAACTTCAAACAGGACTGGCTTCTATGGTCAGATGAAACTAAAAATGAGCTTTTTGTCAGCCAACCCTCCAGATAGTTTTGGTGCAGACAGGGATAAAAAAGTACCCCATGCCCACGGTTAAAAATACTGCTGGGTCTTTAATGTTGTGGGCCTATACAAAAAATCTATTTCAAATGCTGTTCTTTGAAACCTTATAGTCATTACAGAATCCTGCAACAACAACGTATTACTTTTTTCTTAATTTTAAGCAGCACAACTGTTTTCAACATTGTTAATAATAATAAATGTTTCTTGAGCAGCAAATCAGCATATTAAAATGATTTGTGAAGGATCATGTGACACTGAAGACTGCAGTTATGATGCTGAAAATTCAGCAGGAATAAATTACATTTACATTTTAAAACAGAAACATTAAAACAGAAAACAGTTATTGTAAATTGCAATAATATTCTATAATATTACAGTTTTACTGTGATCAATTAGGATCAAATAGAGACAGCCTTGGTGAACAAAAGAGCCTATGAAGTTTCATATAAGTGGAAAGAGTCTACCATAGCAGAAGAACCAGAGAAAGACGAAATACGTTGGTCAAGCAAATTGGATTACGAGTGGGTTTCTTAATAAAGGACTCTGTTATTGTGAATAAAACAGCAGGATATGTTATTCTAAAGAAGAGTGTTTGTTTTTAGTCTTTAATGGACTTTTCTGCTCATGTAACCAAGTGAGTGCAGGGGACAAGAAAAATGTCAAGCCTGTCTTCACGATCCAATCAAATTCCAGTCGATAAGTCCTGTGCTACATTATTCCTCTCCTGAGTATTTGTTTTGAGTCAGAAATATGTGCCCTTAGTTAAATATGTTGCAAATGCAGTTTCATGTTGTTTTTAAGAACAAGCTGTCCCTTACCTCGCTGTACAACATTTTAAAAGTTGACACAAAAGATGGGTAAGAGACTGAAAGCGCATAGCAGAACAGACTGAGAGAGACGGTGAGAAAAAGAAAGTGATGTTGTCGGCTAATTAGTATTTTGTCGAGTTTCATTTGCCAGAGCTCACATGTCAGCAGGGGTTGTGTTG
The DNA here is from genome assembly GCF_049309525.1 of Garra rufa. Classification (NCBI taxonomy): domain Eukaryota; kingdom Metazoa; phylum Chordata; class Actinopteri; order Cypriniformes; family Cyprinidae; genus Garra; species Garra rufa. The sequence goes on from NC_133377.1 coordinate 34,139,383, forward strand.
TCTGCACGGAGCAGTGTGAAATAAGCTATTTGAGGTATGTGTTCGGCTGCTATTTTTGCAGACGTTTTTGAAGACAAATCAAGAATGCCAAATAAAGCGCTTCATTTAGAGAGCTGGCGAACGCTCTTGAGAAATTCTCACCGGATGAAAGGTGTAAATTGCAACACAGAGATTCATTTTCAGCTCTGCTCTGATGTCTGTGGTGTTAATTTAGTTTTATTTAGAAGTTAGTAGCACATTTTGTGAATGGATGTGTCTAAATGACCTGGCGAGGCTTCATCTGCAGGAAACTCTCTGTGCTATATGAGACATGTCTGTAAATTTAAATTGTATGAATTGCCCAGCTGTAATCTGAAAAAAGCAAGCGTAAGGCTTGAAGATGGATATTATAAACGTTCATTGTGATTTTCTGCTTTGAGACAGGGTGTACTGTGAAAAGTACTTTAAAAATAAATGTGGCTTGATTATAGAGATTAGATTTATTTATTTATTTTTATTTTATGTTAAAGGCTGATTTTAGGACCATTAAAATGTTATATCTAAAACAATCTGTAATTTTAATGATGAATTAAATAATGTGTATACAAATTGTACAATTTTAATTTTTTTTATTATATTTTATTTTATTTTTTACAATGCAAGTAAAAAATATTCTAAGAGGACATTTTATTTTTGCAAAATATAATATTAATAATAATAATTATTATTTTTTAAAATATTTTTTTAAATAAAATGTCTTATAGAAATGTGTAAAATGTTAAATTTATAAAATAAAAAATAAATGTAATATGTAATAATGTAATATTTATTAGCATTTATTAATATTTAGAATTTTGTTTTTATATTTTCATTTTTAATTTAAATTTTAGTACGTTTTGTGATTTATTCATTTATTTATTTATTTATGTCTGTAATTTTTTTACTTTTGTCATTTTTGTTTCATTATCATTGTTTTACATTTTTTAATTTAGATTTTTTTTATTTTAGAGGAATTGTTTTTTTTATATTTTCACTTTTAATTTCAATTTTGGTATGTTTTGTGATTTTCTTTTGTCATTTTTATTTTATTATCATTGTTTAACATTTGTTATTTTGATTTTTGATATTTTTTTTTAAAGGCAGGTTTTAGGACCATTAAAATGTTTTATATCCAAAACAATCTGTAATTTTTAATGATAAAATAATTAATGTGTGATTATAAAAACATTACATTACTATTTTAAAGAATATGAAACATTTATTGTGATTTTTATTTATTTATTAAATTTTTTACATTTATGTATTATGGTAATTGGGGAAAACTTAACTGTCTCTTTATTTTGTTTTATTTTATTGTTTTTTGGTAAAGTAAAGTGAAATAAAATAAAATCTATTTTCGTATAACTATAAAATGTAATTTAATTAGTATTATTTAGTTTTTATATAAAAGTTTTTTAGCATTTATTAATATTTATAATTATTGTTATATTATTATGTTTTATATTATTTTATTATTTTTCACAGTGCAAGTGAAAATCATTCTAAGAGTACCTGTTATTTTATTTATGTAAATATAATATATCTTATATATCTTATTTTTTTCTTTTGATTTTAGAGTCAGTTGTGTCCCGAGTAGAGTAGAGTAAAGTAAAGTAAAGTATATATTTGTATAAATAAAAATGTATACAATTAAAGAAATAAATGTATAACTATAATATATAATTTTTATTTCATTATTATTATTATTATTGTTTTTAAATATTTTATATGTAGCTTTAATTTATCTGTGTTTATTTATTTTTTATGTTTTAATAATTTTTGTACTTAAACTTATTGTTACCTTGGTGACTGTTTATTTTTAATCTTAACAATTGTGTTTTATTTTAAATTTCAGCCTTTTAATTTAACAGCTATTTTATTTGAAAATATAAAATAAAATAAATATACTTTATTTTCTTATAGAGATAAAAATGAAACAGGTAAAATTAAACATTTATAAAATGTAAAAAATAAAATGTATAAATATAATATTGGAAATGTTCTGTGACATTCACTCATGCAGTCAGGTACATGGACCTAAAGTTTGTGTATTTATGTGAATGGAAGTGTGTTCAGACTCTTTGGACTGAATAAAAACAGTGGCCCCTCTGGTCTCTGTGGCCCTGAGCTAATCTCACTCTCATACAGCTTTAAACAAACACACTCGCAACCCTTATAACCCTTGCGAACACACATACACAAGCTACACACTCACTAGCTCTCTCTCATGGCCAACATATAAACACACACACCTCACTAAACAACCTCTTTCTCACTTTCAGGCTCTTGCTAAAAGCACCCTTGTCCCTGAAATATTAAGCGCGGCTCTGGGGAGACTGGGAGAGAGAGAGAGACATTTGTGACAGAAACACGGACAAGCAATTTGAAATGGATTTTAGGGATGATGTACCTGGTGAACGCATTCAGAATATTTAATGCTCTTTGCTAAGCCAGGCATAACTATTAGGATTGCAAACAACTGCATAGCAATGTATTAAAAACCATTTTTTTAAGTTTTAGCAATGCCCAGCACTCACCCAAAATACACTAAGAACCGAATAACAATACACTAAAATACAATGAATTTTAATGTAGGGATGCGCCCAGAACTACTGTACTTAGCTACTTTATTACAATACCTTGACAATCAGCACTAACTATTCTGCATAATCTTAACAATGTAGTAATTCATTTATTTTTATTTTTGTTTTAATTGTAGTACATAAAGTTAATGTTGCCTTGTTGACTGACTGTTTAATTTCGTTTTATCTAATAATTGTTTTATTAAAATTTTCAGCTTTATTTCAGCATTTTTTCGTATTTTAATTTTATTTAGTTTTTTTGTCAGCTTTAGTTTAGCTTTTTAAAATTTAATTAATTCATTAATGTGGAGCTGTTATCAGTGTTATTTTGGTATTTAGTATTTATTTTTATTTTTATAGCATTTATTAATATTTAGATTTTTTTACTTTTCATTTAAATTTTAGTAGCTTTTTGTGATTTTTTTTTAATGAACTTTTGTCATTTTTATTATCAATGTTTTTTTAAATATTTATATGTATCTTTCCGCTTTATTTCAGCATTTTATTGAATTTTATTGTATTTTATTTTTATTTTGTTTTATTTGTCAGCTTTAGTTCAGCTTTTTAAATATTTAATTAAATCTATTATTTGTTTGTTTATTTAGAGCAGTGATCAGTGTTTTTTGGTATTTAGCATTTTAATATTTTTATAGCATTGATTAATATTTAGAATCGTTTTATTTCTGCATTTTGACTTTTCATTTAAATCTTTTTGTTGTTTTTTATGTACTTTTGTCATTTTTATTGTCATTGTTTTTAAATATTTATATCTAGCTTTAATTTATTTCTATTTTGTTTTTTATCATTGTCATTGTAATTCACTTTAGCTAATAATTTAGTTTTGTTTTAATTTTTCATTTTTTTTTTTAATTGAATTATTTTTTTAAATTGTATGTATTTATTTATTTATTATCAGTCATTTTGGTATTTAATATTTTTATATTTTGATAGCATTTATTAATTATAGTAAATATTAAATATTTAGAATTAATTTTGTTAGTACATTATTTTGCTAAAGCTTTTTAAAATTTAATTAATTAATTGATAAATTTTATGTTTAGAACATTTAATATTTAGTATTATTTAGTTTTTTTATCTTCACGTTTAATGTAATTTCTTTTTTACGTTTTATGACAATGTACTTTTGTAAATATTTATTTGTAACTTTACTTTATTTTCATTTTTGTTTTATTAGTTGTAATTTTCAGCTTTATTTATTGTATGTCTATTTTTAGTTTTATTTTCAGTTTTATTAAAATTTAGCTTTTTAAAATTAAAATTTATTTCTCAGCTTTATTTTAATTTTAATTTTAATTTATTTAATTAATTAATTAATTAAGTGAGTGAGTAATTAATTTGGCAATTGCTTTGGCAATATGTATCCAAGTATGTCATGCCAATAAAGCAATATGAATTGAATTGAATTGAGTAATTAATTTGGAGCCGTTATCAGTATTATTTTGGTATTTAGTATTTTTATAGCATTTATTAATATTTGGATTTTTTTTTAACTTTTCATTTAAATTTTTGTACATTTTTGTGATTTGTTCTTTATGTACACTTGTCATTTTTATTAGCATTGTTTTTGAATATTTATTTGTAGCTTTCATTTTTATTTTAGATTTAATAATTGTAGTACTTAAACTTAATGTTGTCTTGGTGACTGACTATTTAATTTTTTTATCTAATAATTTTGTTTTATTTCAATTTTCATCTTTATTTAAGCATTTTATTGTATTTTAATTTAGTTTTGTTTTATGTGTCATCATTAGTTCAGCTTTTTAAAATGAAAAGTATTTATTTAGAGCTGTTTTCAGTGTTTTTTCTTTGTATTTAGTATTGTTATATTTTTATAGCATTTATTAATATTTAGAATTGTTTTATTTTCAATTTATTTTTATTTTTACCGTATTTATTTTTATTTACATTTTATTTCATTTGTCAGCTTCGGTTCAGCTTTTTAAATATTTATTTATTTGTTTGGAGCTGTTATCAGTGTTATTTTTGTATTTAGTATTTTTATAGCATTTATAATTATTTATAATTGTTTTATTTTAGATTTTGTTTTATTTTTACCATTTTTATTTTAAATGTATTTATTTTTATTTCTATTTCTATTTTTATTTGTTAGCTTCAGTTCAGCTTTTAAAATATTTATTTATTTATTTGGAGCTGTTATTAGTGGGTTTTTTTTGTATTTAGTATTTTATAACATTTAATATTTAGCATTATTTCGTTTTTTTGTATTTTCACGTTTCATGTAATTTTTTTTGTTTTGTTTTACATTTAGTGACAATGTACTTTTGTAAATATTTATTTGTAGCTTTACTTTATTTTCATTTTTATTTTTATTGTAATTTTCAGCTACATTTTATTGTAATTTTCAGCTACATTTTATTTCTCAGCTTTATTTTAATTATATCAGCTTTATTATAACTTTTTATTTAATTTAATTTAATTTAATTTAAATTTTTAATTACCAAAAATGTTCTTATATATGTGTATATATATATGTGTGTGTGTGTATGTATGTATGTATGTATGTGTATGTGTGTATGTATGTATGTATATATATATATATATATATATATATATATATATATATATATATATATTTAGTTACTGATAACAACACTGACTATATAAATAACCACCCATTTAAAACGATTATAGAGTTTGTTTTTTATGTTATTTCAAGAGATATATTATATAATGGTGTATATGCATATGATTATACATGTGTCATTTCTATTTCCCTGTGTTCTGTCATCCAAAGTCTCTCCCTCATGGGCTGAACCCTTTCATTTGATAGTTGACTCGAAAAAATGCCGTATATCAAGTTAGTGACCCACGTGTCATCTCTTCAGAGGCCGTGTGAAGCCAGTAATTATACCCTGATCAGACGGCATGCAATTACGTTCAGTTTGAACACTTTTTTTTTTATAACAAGACGCTATGAAATGAGACATAAACCCTCATCAGAACATCTTGTTCGCTTTTTCCTCACTGGCCTTTTCCTCACATTCCTGGATGTTGATGTTTCCCATAGCAACAACCCCTCCCTCTCACATCCTAAAGATGCAGACGACGTTCTGCGGACCATTGCGATGGACCATAGTAACGTCCAATCTATTCCTCCTCACTGAACTGCTGTAAACAGCAATTTTCTGAGTCAGTTGTCAGTTTGCCGTCTCCTCCCAGCTTTGGTGGCTCTACATTTTGTTGCCTCCGATTGGGAAGTGTGACGCATTTGTCAGCATGTTGCATGTTTGTTGGGTTTAGTTGCTCGTCTGTAGTCGGTAATTTCATTGCAGTGGACTTTAGCGCCCTGCTTATACATTATTCATAATTTATGTGACAGTCATCTCTGCTTATATCCCGTCAGCAGTCCTCGCATCAACCTGAGCACTCGAGTTCATCTCTTCCGACAGCTGCAGGCTTTTTACCCCCTCACTCATGTTTTTAGAGTTTTTGTTGAGTCTGTGACATTTTCGCATTACACACTTTCTCTTTTTTTTCTTGTCCTGACCCATCAGAAATGCTTTAGTTAAAATTTTCCAGAGGGAAGAAATCGTTGTTCTTTCAGAAAGCAAAAACAGGGACTTCTGAGGTTATTTTTTAAATTAATTTAAATATTTTGTACAATGTTTTCTCTTTTTATGACCTTGTGTGTGAAATGTATTTATATTATTTAATTATTTCTATTTAATATATAGATTTTTTTATTCTTTATTTATTCATTTGCAATATGTGTAGTATATATGATGAGTTCATTTGCAAAAACAGATAAACATTTTTATTAATTTTCATAAATCACCTTTTTTATTGTGTTATTATGTTTTAGTGTGTTTTATTGTGTTAGTTAGCAGTATTTTTGAGTTATTATTATTTAATCAAAACAACCCCACTGCTGTTTGATTATTACTTGAAATGCAGAATAAAAAAAACAAACATGATTTTTGACTTTAATCTGTTCGTCAAATTAACAGCCATTGAAAAACCCAATAATACCCTTTTTACTTGTAAATATATTATGGAAAGTAAAATAGGTTGTGAGTGCAGTTTTATATTTATTTATGTATTTATTTATTTGTAATATATACTTATTTATTTCCATATAATACTTTATTCATTTATTTACAAACAATGTATTATTGATTTGTTTCCATACAATGTATGTAGTATATATTTTCTATAAAATATACAGGTTGATATGTAAAAATATATTTGTAACTATGCATATCAGCTGTTTAAAAACCCATTTTTACTTGTATATATTATGGAAGTAAAATAGGTTGTGAGAACATTTATGTATTTATTTATTTACAAATAGTATTTATTTCAATACAATATAGTGTTTATATATTTCCTTGCAATATATGTATTTTTTGTTTTATATATAAAATATATAGGTTGATATGTGTAATATATATTTATTATAATGTATAAATATATTTATAATTATGCATATCAGCCATTGAAAAAAAAACATTAATAGCTTTTACTTGTAAATATATTATGAAAGTAAAAATAGATTGTAAGAACATTTATTTATTTATTTATTTCTATTTCTAATTAATGTTTATTTATTTTTAGACAATGTATTTAATTATTAATTAATACTCATTTTTACTTGTATAT
>NC_133377.1:34147123-34167053 GCF_049309525.1 Garra rufa
TATTTAGAATTATGCATGTAACCCTTTGAAAACCCCATTAATACCACTTTATGTAATGGAAGTAACATGGGTTGTGAGAACATTTATTTATTTATTTATTTATTTGTAATGTATAATTAATTTATTTTTAAATACTATTAATATATTTCCATACAATGTATTTTTTGTTTATATAATATAAAATGTATAGGTTGATATGCATAAATATATTTTAAAATTCTGCATATCAGCCATTGGAAAAACCCTTAAATACCCATTATATTTGTAAACATATTATGGTAGTGAAATAGGTTGTGAGAACATTTATTTATTTATTTATTTATTTTATTATTTCCATATAATTTATTATTTATTTCCAAATAATATTATTATTATTATTATTATTATTATTATTATTATTATTATTATTATTATTATTATTTCTAAGCAATATATTATTTATTTAATAATTAATACCCATTTTTTGCTTGCACATATATTATAAAAGTAAAACAGGTTGTGAGTAAATAATATTTATGTATTTATTTATTTATTTCCAAATTATATATATATATATATATATATTTTCATACAATGTGTGAAAAACCCATTTATATTCATTTTACTTGTAAAAATATTATGGAAGTAAAATGCGTTGTGCCTGCAGTTTTATGCTGACGCTTGCTTTATTTATTTTTTATTTATTTATAATGTGCTTATTTATTTCCATGTATTATTTATTTATCTTCATACAATTTATGTAGTATATATTTTCTTATATAACATATATAGGTTGATATATATAAATATATTTACAATTATGCATATCAGCCATTGAAAAACCCATTTATATTTACTTCACTTATAAACATATTATGGAAGTAAAATGGGTTGTGAGTGCAGTTTTATAGTGACATTAAATGTCATTTATGGGTATAATGCTTAGCTGTAAACTGGTTTTGACCACTTTTTGTCCAGTTGTTTCTGAATTTGAATGAATTTTGATTAGGTGCTTTTTTTAGGAAGAATATCTGCATCAGTGAGACAAAGATCGTCTGTGAGATTTAGTTTCCTTTGTTCAGTAAGGGCTGGCAAACATCCGTGTGAGGTATTTCTTGTGAATGAATCACTTCACACAAAAGACACCATTTGATTACCAGTGACGTCATACGAGAAAGTCTCAATGAGCGATTAACATTTTTTTCACCTTGTTAATTGGGGTCACGCACAAAGGCCACATCGGAAACTGTGAATACTTTATGTGTTGGGTTTCTTTTGTTTTATGTTTGTGAGAACCGGAGAAGAAAGTACTACAGGGATGCAAACGGCGCGCCTTTTGGCGGATGCCGCCTTTTTCACGGCTGTGTGGGGGACATGTGTGAATCGTGCAGATCCGATGAGGTTTTTTTTGGCGGGGGCGGGTGGGGGGGTACATTGGAGTGTCAGATTATAATTTCATCATAGGAAATTCTGTATTAAAATGACTAAATAAGTAAACAGTCCATGAAACATAGGAAACTTATATGAAAAGAAAACAGTGAGTCAGAAAGCTGCACACGTCAGCCAATTGGCTGCGCACTATTATCTGCTGCCAGCTGCTCTTATAGAGGATGATGGGTTCGGACAGATATTTAGAATGGATGCTCGGGTTCGGGTCGGGCTCGGTCACATCAGCGCGATAACGCCGGTTTCACACTGCACGCGTAAGCAGGACGTAAGCAGCGCGTTTTTTTCGGCGCCCATGTTAACAGATTAGAGCATTCACACCGCACGCAGAGGCAGCGCGTAGCAGGAGCAGAGCAGAAGCGTCAGTGCCGCGACTGTTTCGGCGCAGAGGCTATTTTTATGGGAAGCCAAACAACCCAAAAGTGGGACGAAACAGCGCGGTATTAAAGTGCTCGCGCCGCGCTGACATGTCGTCTACGCGGCCGACTCGACAGCGCAGGGAAGACGTGTTTGCTAGTGCCACCCCATGGGCAGCGCGGCGCTGACAAACACCAAAAGTGGGGCGGGACTTGCTGGTTTAATTGTAATCTCAAACGCCATTGGTTACCTCCTCTATTTCAGAAGTCAGTCAAGTTAATAACTTAATGTTGTATGAAAAATTTAAATATAACCTTTAGGGGTGTAACGATATTACAAACCGAACCGAAATATCGCGATACACCAACCACGATACGTATCGTGAAACTCTCGTGGCGTACCGCGGTACTCTCACGCCCCCTGCTGCCCATTGTTGAGGTTGACGTCACTTGTCTCTAACTAATTTAACCAATTTAAACACATCTTTATTTTATCACATTTGATTGAATTGTATTAGTAATGATGACCTTTTGTTCTAAATATTATATTCTAAAGTTAGTATTTTCCAAGTGCATGTCATGTGACTTGAGTGAGCGATCACACTCGGTTACTCAGGGCTCGACATTAACGCTTGTCCGGGACAAGTGGATTTTGTGAAAGGGGATTTTACTTGCCCGACCGGACAAGTAACCTGATTAAAACATCAATTACAAACAATAACTAGCGCAGCAACGAAACTTTGGTGAGCATAATTCTGATTTTATTACTTAAGATGACTGAAAACGGACACTATCAAGTATCAAGCTCGTGCAGGCTATCTGACTCACGGAAAATCAACACTAATAGGCGCAACAGAAACAAGCATGAACAAACATACTGCGGTAGGAAAGCACCATTACGATTGCAAACGTGAGTGACATTGATTTTATACAACAGTAGTTCAATAAACTAGTAGTTAATGTTAACTGACTTACATTTTAGACACATCATTAACCATTTTTGCAAACGAAAATAGTTCTAAGCAACAGCAGAACCTCCGTGAATCTCCGAGCAACACAGCGGTATTTCAGTACTGAATGATTTAGCATTTTTTTTAATGAATCTACTCAGTGAATGAACTGGTTGAATCCGTCTATGGTTGAATCCGTGACTCGCTCATTAAGACAGTGACTACTGCCATCTATTGGTGGTTCGATTTTATATTTAAAGGTATTGCATTTTTCCAACATTTTAGATTTATGTTTAAAAAAAGTATAACATTAATCTTATTACATTATTTATGTATTTGCAATTTTACTGTGTAAATGCATTTTTTGGAACCTTTTATCTTCATTAAACAGTCCAAGTAAATGCAGTTAAATGTCAATTTCATTGCAGGCCCGGTTTTTCCTGTGCAATGGAAAGATGGAGTTTGTTGATACTGATTTAATTTGTGCAGCCATACAGAGTCTAATTATTCTAATTTGATGTATTGATAAAATGTAAGGATTTGATGTGAATGATGACACATAGCCTACAGTTAGTAAGGTTAGGAAAGTAAAGTTAAAAAGTGTCCTAGAAATCAATTTAAGGCAAATATCACAAATATTCAGATTAAAGTAAGACCTTATAGAGTAGTGATGAGACTATTGCTTCAGAATGGATTAATTTACAGCAAAAAAGGATTTCTTTTGCCCCGGACAAGTAAATTTTTCACTCGGACAAGTGAATGTCTAATTTTCACTAACTTACTCAGGTATCCTGACTGTACTAAAATGGGTTGGCAAAGTTAATAAAGAAAAAGTTTAGTTGTTCTTGTTATTAAGTGAATCTATTGTTACTTAGCATTGCTGTTAAGATGACACCAACCCTAACCCCACAGCAAACAGAAACCGAACCGAACCGAACCGAACCGTGGCCCCAAAACCGTGAACCGAACCGAATCATGCCTTTGGTGTATCGTTACACCCCTAATAACCTTTAACCATTCCAATAACCATAGAAAAGTGTCATTACAACCTAAAAAGAGGGTTTATGTCCTGGGTTTATGGGTTATTAGTTATTATAGAAATTAATACAATATTAAATAATTAAATTAAAAATATGCGAAGCTGTCTACGCTAGTCTGTGCGCGATGTAGACAGCATTCAAAATAAGTTAATAATAAATATTACATAAAGTACATTAAATAAAATAAGCCCACAATAAACATTTTGTGCATCCCACAGTCTTGTAAGTTCATTAACTGACCCTCTTTTTCTGTAGTATTTGTATCATTCGTTTATATTCGTTATTTTTCCTTTCATTTCGATCTCCTTAAAGTTTGAATGTAAATGATACTGTAAATGATCGACAATAAAGCTTTGATTATGCTATATGACTGTGATTTTTACTGGAATGCAGTTTAAAGATTGAATTTAACATATATTTTATTTTGTTTCTTCTAATTAATAGACTAGCCTATAAATATATAGTAGTTCAATGACGAGTGAATTATTCACGTAGTTTCATTTGTAAATAATTGTATTGTCACAGTACATCAAATAAAATAGCCCTTCAAGACATTTATCCATCGTTCTATTAACTGATAGTTTTTTCCATATTGTTATTATTTATTTATATATTATATATTTATTAGTATTTATGCCCATGTGTGACTCTAAATAAGCTGTTTTCATTTACAAATGAAACTACAATGATTCATTGAAACCTCAGTGAAACACTAGTGTTTAAATAGGCTAGTCTATTAATTAGACGAAACAAAATAAAATATATGTTAAATTCAACCTTTAAACTGCATTCCAGTAAAAATCACAGTCATATGTCGAGCATTTACAGTATCATTTGCATGTAGAATGTTAAGTAAAGAGATCGAAATGAAGGGGGAAACGACTATAAATGAAAATATATGATATTTGCTGCGGGGGCACGGGCTTCGATAATCTCACTCCTTTTTGACCATACCTCTGTTTGCATCCCTGGTACTATGAAAATCATATGATAACTGAAAGCACATTTTACAATCATTTAAAAACTGGTGGGGGAATAGAAATGTGATTCATGTGTAGTTTTCTTTTCTTTTTTCACCGAAAAAAGGAAAATAACTAAAGGGCAAAATGGCTAGTTAACAGATATTTTCTACTTTTGATTAATTTGAATGAGGACGTTTATTTACAGTTGAGGTTAAAAGTTTACATACACCTTGCAAAATGTTAATTATTTTACCAAAATAAGAGGGATCATACAAAATGCATGTTACTTTTTATTTACTACTGACTTGAATAAGATAAAACATGTTTACATAGTCCACAAGAGAAAATAATAGTTAAATTTATAATAATGACCCTGTTCAAAAGTTTACATACACTTAAATCTTAACACTGTGTTGTTACCTGAATGATCCACAGCTTTTTTTTTTTTGTTTAGTGATAGTTGTTCATGAGTCCCTCGTTTGTCTTGAACAGTTAAACTGCCTGCTGTTCTTCAGAAAAATCCTTTGGTCCCACAAATTCTTTAGTTTTTCGGCAATTTTGTGTGTTTGAACCCTTTCCATCAATGACTGTATGATTTTGAGATCCATTTTTTCACACTGAGGACAACTGAGGGACTCATATGCAACTATTACAGAAGGTTCAAACGCTCAAGATGGAAACATTGTTCATTGTTGGAAAGTGTTCAAATTAGGGATGCACCGAATGTTCAGCCACCAAAATTATTAATAAGCGAATAAGTGAAAAGGCCAAATAAATGATACCGTACAATGACGTGACACGATCAAATAGAGGTGCGCACTAATGCAGCAAACATGTCGGCAATGTGGAAGCATTTAAAACTGTCTAAGAAATTTTAAATTTGATTCTTAATACTGTGTTGTTACCTGAATGACCCACAGCTGTGTTTTTTTATGTTTGGTGATAGTTGTTCATGAGTCCCTTGTTTGTCTTGAACAGTTAAACGGCCCACTGTTCTTCAAAAAAATCCTTCAGTCCCACAAATTCTTTGGTTTTTCAGCATTTCTGTGTATTTAAACTAGGGATGCACCGGAATAAAAAATTCTTGGCCGAAGCCGAACAAAATTACACACTGGGTGCCGAAGGCCGATTCCCGATCACATTTTTTGGGGGTTTTTCCCCATGTACTTTGCCAATTTCTTTCACTATTGCATAAATTAAATTCACTTTTTAATTATAATTTCGGTTGCTGAACATTCGGTGCATCCCTAACTTGAACCCTTTCCAACAATGAACAATGTTTCCATCTCGACCATCAGTGAGCGTTTGAACCTTCTGTAATAGTTGCATTCTGAGTCCCTCAGTTGTCCTCAGTGTGAAAAGATGGATCTCAAAATCATGCAGTCATTGTTGGAAAGAGTTCAAATGCACAAAAATGCTAAAAAAACACAAAGAATTTGAAGAAAGACAGCGGGCAGTTTACTTGTTTAGCAAAAAAAGGGACTCATGAACAACTATCACTAAATAAAAACACAGCTGTATCATTCAGATAACAACACAGTATTAGGAATCAAGTGTATGTAAACTTTTGAACAGGGTCAATTTAATAAATTCAACTATTATTTTCTATTATGTGTAAACATCTTTTTATGTGAAATATCTTATTCAGATCAGTACTAAATAAAAAAATAACATGCATTTTGTGTGCTCCCTCCTATTTTGGTGAAATATAATTAACATTTTGCAGATTCTGCAAGGTGTATGTAAACTTTTGACCTCAACTGTATTGAGACTGCTGTGGCTTGAGATGATCATTTACTAAGAGAAATTTTCTCACTTTCTCTCAATCCTGCAGACACTTTAAGTGTCCATTAGTAAGAATATGAATCACTTTGGCACTGACTGCTCTGATCTAATTTTCTTTCTTCTCATTTATCTTTTCATGATTATCTTTTCAACCAAGAAGCACTGATGTATTGGACACTTTTGAAACAGCAAATATTGGTAAAAAATGACAAGTAAACTGACAGTCATGACAATATTGCATTTAAAACAGGCTCAATTTTCTCTATTTTTATTAAGACTTTTAAAGTATGAAAAATAGAGAACATGTTTACATAAGTTTAAATTTTATGTTTTTTTTTTTTTTTTTTTTAATGAGATCATGATAGGTGCAATGAAATGAAAGCAGTTTATTTGTCTTTTTCAGTCTTTCTGATTCTGATCTAGCTTTTCTGTAAATAGATTCAGTAATTTTGACAATTCTCCAAATCGAAGTGCCTGGTTTTGCTTTTTCCCTTTTGTTATTTGAGATTAGTGTTAAATAACCAAATTGTAGGCAGATATCCTTTCTAACAGAAATCCAAAAATGCACATGAGTCTCTTTCAGTGCTGTCAAAATAACAATACACACAGAGAGCTTCTATTAATTTTTTTTTTTTTTTTAATCTGAATGGTGTGGTTCACCAGTATGTAAGTGCAAAAAGTCTCATTTAATGGATGGATTTAATTTGAAATTCATTTTTTGGTAGTCTGGTCTCATAGCCAGACAGTTTTTTGATCTATTATTCCCTCAACATGAGAATGAGTTGTGAAGGATGTCTATTACACCTCTACTCATCCTCTCCTTCCCCTTCTTGCCGTCTCAGATGGCACTTCACCATGGGCCAGCTGCACCCCTGTGTGAAGAATGAGAAATGTTGATGGGACTGATCTTTCTTGGGGTAATGTTAAAGCATCAATGGCAGCTATAAGTTAGTCGCACCTTCTCGTCTGCCACAGGGGGCCCGCAATCTGCCAGCAGCTGTTTTATGAAGATTTTAATTCCCATCGGTTCATGGTGCAAAAGATTCCTTTTTGTTTGTAGAATAATTAACAATTAACTAGTAGTAGTAGTAGTAGTAGTAGTAGTAGTAGTAGTAGTAGTAGTAGTAGTAGTATTAATAATAACAACAACAACAATAATAATAATAATAATAATAATAAAATTTTAAATATAAAATTATGTATTCTAAATATTTATAAAGCTTTATGATTTATTTATGTTTTGTTTTATATATCAAATATTAATAATAATATACATGGTGATAGCAACAATATTAAGGCATAATATTTTGTATTATTATTTATGAATTTTTTGTTCATAATTTAATATAATTAATAATAGTATTTAATTAGTATAACATTTTGTATTATTATTAATCATTTAGATTTTATATAAGAATATATTATAATAATTAATTTAAATTAAATAAATAATTTTTTTGTTATCATTAATGCTAAATGTTACATTGTTCAATTATTTTTTTTAATATATTAAGTAGTAAAAATAATGGTAATCATAATAAATATTAATATTTATTATTAAATATTAAAAATAATAATAAACATAATGACAATGATATTAAAGTATTTATAATATTTTATATTATTATTTATATTTGTATAATAATATTTATGTATAACATTTTGAATTATTAATAATAACAGAAAACATTATAAATAATTGATTATTATTATTAATGCAAAATGTTATTAATAAAGATGTTAATGTTATCAATGCTAAATGTTATTAATACTAAAAATGTTTTTTAATATAGTACGTAATGTACTATTCATATAAAATGTAATAATAATAATGATGATAATAATAATAATAATAATAATAATAATAATATAAATTAGTGCTGTCAGATTGGTTAATCACGATTAATCGCATCCAAAATAAGTAAAATATTAAAAATAAAAAGTAATAATAAAGATAGTAATAACAATAATATTAATGTAATTAGAATATTTTGTATTATTATTATTATTATTATTATTTATATTTTTATTTTATTCATAATTATTTATATAATATTTAATTATTTATAACATTTTGTATTGTAAATAATAATATTGTTATTAATAACACAAAATGTTAAAAATAATGTTATTATTATTATTATTATTAATGCTAAATGTTATTAATAAAGATGTTATGTTAATGTTATTAATGAAAAATGTTATTAATACTAAAAATGTTTTTAATATAGTATGTAATGTATTATTCATATAAAATGTAATAATAATGATGAGAATAATAATAATAACAATAATAATATAAATTAGTGCTGCCAGATTGGTTAATCACGATTAATCGCATCCAAAATAAGTAAAATATTTAAAAAAGTAATAATAAAGATAGTTATAACAATAATATTAATGTAATTATAATATTTTGAATTATTATTATAATAATTATTATTATTATTTATATTTTTATTTTATTCATAATTATTTATATAATATTTAATTATTTATAACATTTTGTATTGTTAATAATAATATTGTTATTAATAACACAAAATGTTAAAAATTTATTATTATTATTGTATGTATGTATTATTATTATTATTATTATTAATGCTAAATGTTATTAATAAAGATGTTATGTTAATGTTATTAATGAAAAATGTTATTAATACTATTTTTAAGTTATATAAAATATAATGATAATAATAATAATATAAATTTGTGCTGTCAAATTGGCTATTCACGGTTAATCGCATCCAAAATAAGTTAAATATTAAAAATAAAAAAGTAATAATAAAGATAAATAATAATAAAGTAATAACAATATTACAGTATTTATAATATTTTGTATAATTGTTATTTGTATTTTCATTTTTGTTTTATTAATATTTATTTATAATATAAAATTTTTATAACATTTTATATTGTTAATATTAATATTGCCAGTAATAATACAAAATGTTATAAATAATGTGTTATTATTATTTTTATTATTAATCCAAAATTGTATTAATAAAGATGTTATGTTAATAATAAATTAGTGCTCTCAAATCGATTAATCACGATTAATCGCATCCAAAATAACAGTTTGTGCTTACACTATAAATGTGATTTAGATTATATACAAATGTAAATATTATACTTATTTCTTAAATGCATACAAATATGTGTGTGTATTTATTATATATGCAGTGTTATATATTTAACTTTTTTCGGATGTGATTAATCGTGATTAATCGATTTGAGACAGCTAATAGAAATAGAAATAGTTGATTGATTGATTGATTGATTGATTGATGAACTTTATTAATCCCAAAGGGAAATTAAATCGTCATGGCAGCTCAATACATCAATAAACACTTATTGTATCAATAAACAATACTGTACATGTGACAACAATACCCTTTGACAACACAACTTCTCTAGACAGACAAATTATACAGTCTAATAGTCTAATAATTATTTTAGTTACATTTAGTTATTATTATTATTGTATACTTAAATCTCATTATGGACCATAACAATATATTTGTATTTGTTCTTGTATTATATTTGTGGTCTGTAATGTGTAGGATGCATGTGGCTCAGCGCAGCAGGGATTCTTTTCAAGCGTTTGGATCTGCTTGTGACTGCACTGGGATCATTGGTTTTATCGGAAAGGCTGTGAGGTGTGAATTGATGGCAGAGTGAGGCCGTAAACATTTTTATAGACAGAGCAGTAAGTCAATACGACACGCACCTGTGGAAACAGAGCTTAAAATAGACCGATCGTTAGCCATGCACGTCTCCCCTCATGATGTACGGATGCTCCGATTATTTGCCTTGTTAAATTTATATCTGCCTCTGGGCTAAAGACCTGTGAGTGAGGATTGTGGGTAATTTCACCCTTGGGGCTCTCGATGCACTTTAGATACATTGATGATCTGCTGATTTACGAGGTGTGGTGTTAGCTCTTAAAAACAGTGGTGTTATAGGAAGAATATTAGTTTTAATAGCTCATCCAATCAGATTTTAGTGCAAAATCTATTTTATAAAACATGCCTTTTAAATGTGTTTGCAAAAATATTTCAGTGACTTTTTCTTTTATGTCAAAAATCATTAGGATATTAAGTAAAGATCATGTTCCAAGAAGATATTTTCTAAATTTTCTACCGTAAATATATCAAGCTTAATTTTTGGTAAGTAACATGCATTAGGAACTTCATTTGGACAACTTTGAAGGTGATTTTCTTTTTTTTTCTTTTTTTTTTGCACCCTCGGATTCCAGATTTTCAATTAGTTGTATCTCAACCAAATATTCTCCTATTATAACAAACCATACATCAATGGAAAGCTAATTTATTTCAGCTTTCAGATGATTTATAATTCTCAATTTCAAAAAATGACCCTTATGAGTGGTTTTGTGGTCCAGGGTCATATATATGTGTGTATGCTGTGTATATTTATTATGTATATATGAATACACACACATACAGTATATATTTTGAAAATATTTACATGTATATGTTTGTATACATATAATTGATATTATATATAAATATTAAAATATTAAATATATAAACAACATTTTTTCTTAAATATAAACATGCATGTGTATTTATATATACATAATAAATATACACAGTATATTTTATACTTTTATTTTTGATGTGATTAATCATTTGACAGTACTATAATATAAGAATAATTATTTTATTTACATTTATAACATTTTGTATTCTAATTTATAAAGCTTTGTTTTATATACAGACTTGTGATAATGCTAACAATAATACATTATATAATTTTTTAATAATAATATTTTATAATAATTTACATTTATAACATTGTATATTCTTATTTATCAATGTTTTATTTATTAATTATTATTTAGGTTATATATATATATATATAATTCATGATGTGTTATATGTACATTATGTACAAATATGTACACCATTTTGAATTGATAGCTTTTTTATTTTATAGTATCTTATTTTGTAAATATTTAATAAAATCTTTCTTTTTCTTTTCATTTTATTTAGAAAATTAATTAAAATAAAACAAAATAACATTAAATAAAAAAACAATTAAATTAAATTTCATTTAATTAAAATGCAATTAAATACAATTTCAAATGAAATTAAAGCTGCGAGCAGCAATGAACGGGCCCTCGCACCCGGGCTCACCGCCGACCGGTGGCTTTAGGAAAACAGCAAACGGTGGGCAGTATGCTTTTAATACAGTAAATATAGGAGAAATATGTCATAAGTCATGTAAATGTGCCAAACTTCCCACTGCCAGCTGGTGGCGCTATGCCTATAACTGATTACTGGCATGTAGATGTGTTCAGGCCGGCACTTTTATCAAACATATGTAGTTTGGTGCAGATTGACCTTGGTATGTTTGAGTTAGTGAAAGATATGATGTATCTTGCTGCCAACAGGTGGCGCTGTGATAATATCTGAATATTGGCCTTTAGGTGTCTTCAGGCCAGAACTCTTACCAAACCTGTGAAGTTTGAGGCAGATCGGACATTTTATGGCTGAGTTATAACAACTTCCATGTCCATGGCGAAACAACAAACTTTGTCAGGCCGCCACGGACACGCCCTTTAACGAAATCTCAAGACTACTTTCTCGTGTGGATATTGCTTTGCTGGTGACTCCTGTTATAAGACATCACTCTTAAGCGCTACACAACTAAGAATCAATTAGGAAAACGGTGCCCAGTTGGCACATGCATTCACAGTAACCCTCTGCCAGTTTGGATTTAAAGTTTACTGAATTGAAAGGGTTACACTTTAAAATCAACACACAGACACATACACTCAATATATAAAATTTTGCAATCCAGTTTCATTTGTTAACAATAACTATATAAGTAGAAATAACCAATAATTAAATATCATTTATTAATGTTAATTAATATTAAGCTAAAAAAGTATTCATATATTATTAAAAGGTAAATTAGTATCTTTTAACATTAGTTTATGTACTGTGAATTAACATGAACATGAACACAGTGTATCTTTAAAAATCAAGTTGAGTATTGTAATGGGGAATATATTTATTCATCTTAAAATGGTACAATTTTCAGATGTTTTTAGCAGATAACAGCAAATTTTGTTTTGTTGTCAAAATTTGTCTTGAAATTGTTCATTTAAATTTTATATTCAATAAATAACACTATGAAAATAAATGTCTATCAATGAAGATAAATCGCTCATGCTAAAAAGTTGTATTTTTCTTTATCTTTTGCTATGTGACTGAATAGGACAAGTATGGTACAATTCAGTAAAAAAAAAAAAAAAACTGCAAAATACAAACAATGAAAGACTTAGTGACCCTTTATATTTTCTCAAAGATCAGACATATTTATGTAATTACACTACATCAATGTGCATTTCTTCCTCAAAGATGGTCTGCAGCATGTGTCACTGCTCTCTCACCCTCTCTCACTTTCACCCCTCCCCCTTGCACTCGCTCACTCTGACTGAACACACACACATAGACAGACACTCAGGCAGAGTGGGAGCAGGTTTCTGATTTCTTTTTTTAATTTTCTTTAATTCATAGAAGCTTGTATAAAATTGATATTAACAACACTTGCTCAGAATGATTAGATCTCTGTGTGAAAAAAGTTTTAAAGAGTTTGGATGCTGCACTTTAAAGATAAAAAAAATTACACTTATCTTTTTTACTATATCTTTAAAAAATCACCACGTCAACACCGTTCAAGATATCCCAAATCCGCTCGCAGTTTAGCATCTTCAGAATCTTCTCTTCATGTTAAAAAAGTTTGGTGTGAACAGCTTGTTCTTCTTAGTAGGAGTGTGAATTTGTTTACAGCCTGATTTTTCCAAAAATCCACATTCAAATCAAAATAGCCGGCTTCCTGTTCGTCTTAGCTAATGAGTTTAATTTAGAAAGTTGTCCAGATTGATGAGAACAATATATGTACAGAGTTTGGTGACTGTAGGAAAAACTAACCTCCCAACTTTTGTCAAAAGATGGCGCTATAGAGTGCCTGCTCCACACCCATTTATGGCCTTTTGCCAGTGTCTAACTATCATTAATATTGATGTGTGTGTTGAGTTTCATGAAATTCTAAGCATGTTATCTGCCTCGAAAAGACAGGAACCTAATTTTAAAGTTTGACACGTTGCAATGGCAACAGCATTTGATTTATCATCGACCCCTTTACATATTCTCATCGGCCGTGTTTTGACATTATTTTGATGAAGTTTGAAGAAAATCGAGTAAAATTAAGAGGCTGATTTCAAAGCATTTTGAAAATGACACACTTTCTGCTGCCAGTTGGTGGCGCTGTAACTTTGACTCATAATAGTCACGTTATGTAATCGGCATCATACAACAGGCAAACTGGTGAAGTTGCATCAGAATCAGGCAATGTGTCCAACAGTTATTAGACTTTTCCTGCTTCTCATTTCTCGCCATAACTTTGTCGCCTTGCCACGGCCAAACCGTTCGAGATATCAAAAATCCCCTCGCAATTTAGCGTCCCCAATGTCTTGTGATCATGCTGGCTGAGTTTGGTGACAATCCCATGGAAATCCTGGGAGGAGTACATTAAATTCCAGAGCATGCACTTTTTAAACAGCCCTAAATATCTCACTTCCTGTTGGGTGGAGCCTATGACATAGAGTACACAAGTTCGGCTCAGTGAGATCTATATGTGCACTGAGTTTCATATCAATATGTGCAAGTATGTGTGTGCAGTACATCAAGTTTTCAAACTGTGTTCCAGGGGGCACTGTAGAGGCCCTGAACCACGCCCGGGTCCCAGCCTCTGTGGCGTCCGGACGACGGCAGATTCCAACGTGTGTGCAAATTTTCAAGAGTTTTTGAGTATGTTAAAGCCCCCATAAGTGTCCGGAAGGTTGAGAAAAAAAAAAAAAAAAAAAAGAATCCTTAGAAGAACAATAGGGCCTTCGCCCTTTTGGGCTCGGGCCCTAATAAAGTGTTGTTATATATAAAATGATTTATGTGATCTTAATAAAAATCTATATTTTTTTGGAATTACGGTATGTTCTCGCAACACAACACAACCCACAGTTCTTAAAATAGTCACAGAACTAAAAATACATGTTCTATTCCTTTCTCCACAGAGAAAAAAGAAGTGACTCAGAGTTTGGAAAACTATACGTCGAAGTGTCCTGGTGGAATGGAGGTGATCAGCCTCCCTGATGGACTCAAACTTCCTCCTGTTCCCTTCACCAAGCTGCCCATCGTCAGGTGAGAGGGCCTTTTGTTGTTTCCCCTAACATCAGTGTACCAAAAACAGTCATAATTTAATTTTGTAAGACCATATTCCACTCATATTCTGATCTTTGGTATTAAACAGACTGGCTTTTGCTTCTGCCCCTTTAAGGATTCTATATATGAAGTAGATGATTTGCATATGTGGGAGGTCATATGTTAATGAGATCATGGTTGTCACTTTATACAGCTTAGCTTCAGTTAATGGTTTGAATTGTATTATTGTGCATCAAACGTTTTTTTTTAGACTATTTCGACATAGTCTAATATGTCTGTTTTCCATGAATAAGAAAACGTTTTTTTTGTTTATTTGAACACATTTATCTTGGTGTCCTCTCATTGCTTTTGATGGTGTATTTCCACAGCTCAGTGTCTGAAAAATGACTCATCTGAACCCTAACTTTGGTTTAAAACTTGTTTGAAGTTTGTTGGCCTGTGAGCCGCAAGAAAGCTGTATGAAAATGAAATACACAGCTTTCATTTGTTTTATTCTCCCCATATTAAACATTTTAATGGGAAGCGCAAAACTTCATATATCCTTTCATCTGTCCCAAGGAAGTTGCTGATGTTCTTTGTGCGTAGGAAAGAAAGGCCTATAAATGTGTTTAACAGATTTCATAATCCCACCAGTGGATAAAGCTCAACATGTTGGCTTGATTGAAGCCTCCATTTCTCTAAGCGCTCCTATCTGAAGAGCTTTTTTATTTTTTGAGTTGTTAAAATTCCTTAATTTATTCTTAAAGGGATATTTAATTATAAAACTTCAGACAAGTTTTTCTCCTGATATTTATCTCCCTCCTCACATGTCGTTAACATGCAATGTCTTGCTCGCTGCCTTCTGCCAAAATTTACACAGAGGGCGAATTTTAGGCGTTTCTTTAAAACAGCCTTGTAATGAAATCTTGCTGTTTTCTGAGAGCGATCATTGTCTTATAGAAAATAGTAAATGTCAGTATTAAACTGCTGTTGTTGCTCTGGCAACAGTGTTATGAGACATTTAAGCTCTAAAGCTGAGTTGTTCATTGTTTGGAATCAAGTGAAAGTTCAGACTGATTCTTTTTTTTTTTTTTTTTTTTACTTGTCCTTTTTCTATGAATATCTAGGAACAGGAAGGATTGAAACAGAGCTGGAGAGTGTTGAAAGCTGGTCAACACTTGAGAGCTTGATTTAGAAACTCAGAAAGAGCAGACTTGTGCCTGTCTATTTCTTTATTTTTTTTAGAAAGCACAGTCTTGTCTTTCTTGCTTCTTGTAGCTTCTATTATATGTAGTGTTTGCTGGGGTGTAGTGGATGGTTGTGGTAGTTGTTAGGTGGTTGCTAGTGTTTTGGGTGGTTGCAGGGTATTTGGCTTGTTGCTAAAGTGTTTTCAGGTGGTTTTGAGGCTGTTATGGGTGGTTTTTGGAGGTTATGGGTGGTTTTCTAGGGTTTGAGGTGGTTGCTATGGAGTCTGGAGTAGTTGCAGGTGGTTGTTAGCATTTGGGGTTGTTGCAAGAGTGTTGTGAGTGGTTACTAGAGTTTATAAGGTGGTTGCAAGGGAGTTTGGGGTAGTTGTTGGGGTGATTGCTAGGGTTTGGGGCAGCTGCTAGCATTTGTGGTCATTGCAGGGGTGTTTGGGTTACCTAATTGTTTTGGGTGGTTTTGAGGCTGTTGTGGGTGGTTGTTGGAGGTTTGGGATGGTGTTCTAGGGTTTAAGGTGGTTGCTAGGATGTCTGGAGTGGTTGTGGGTGGCTGTTAGCATTTGGGGTTGTTGCAAGGGTGTTGCAAGTGGTTACTAGGGTTTTTAGGGTGGTTGCTAGGGTGTTTGGGGTGCTTGACAAGGTTTGGGGTGATGTTGAGGCTGTTGTGGGTGGTTTTTGGGGGTTTGAGGTGGTTGCTGAGGTGTCTGGGTTGTTAGCATTTGGCATTTGTTGTAAAGGATTATGTGAGTGGTTGCTAGGGTTTAAGGGTGGTTACCAGCATGTTTGGCGTAGTTGTTAGGGTGATAAACTAGTGTTTGGGGTATGCGCTAACATTTTGAGTGGTTGCTAGGGTTTTTGCTTGTTGCTAAAGAGTTTTGGGTGGTGTTAAGGCTGCCGTGGATCATTGTTGGATGTTTGGGGTGGTTGCTAAGGTGTTTGTGTAGTTGCTAGCATTTGGGGTGGTTGCTAGAGTGATTGTGGGTGGTTGTTAGCATTTGGGGCATTTGTTGCAAGGGTGTTGTGAGTGGTTACTAGGGTTTTTATGGTGGTTCCTAGTAGTTTCGGGTAGTTGTCGGGGTGATTGCTAGGGTTTGGGGTAGCTGCTAGCTTTTGGGGTGTTTGCTAGGGTTTTTGGCGTGTTTTGGGTGGTTTTTAGGCTGTTGTGGGTGGTTGTTAGAAGTTAGGCGGTGGTCTTGGTTTAAGGTGGTTGCTAGGGTATCTGAAGTAAGGTGTTTGGGGTAGTTGTTGGGGTGGTTGCTAGGATATGGGGTAGCTGGTAGCATTTAAGGTGGTTGCTAGAATTTTTGGCTTGTTGCTCGAGTGTTTTAGGTGATTTTGAGGCTCTTGTGAGTGGTTGCTGGATTTTGGGCTGGTTTTCTAGGGTTTGAGGTGGTTGCTAGGGTCTCTGAAGTAATTGTGGTTGGTTGTTAACATTTGGTATTGTTGCAAGGGTGTTGTGAGCAGTTACTAGGGTTTTAGGGTGGTTGCTAGGGTGTTTGGAGTAGTTGTTAGAGTGATTACTAGTGTTTGGAGTAGGCGCTAACATTTGGGGTGGTTGCTAGGTAGATCACTGACAATCGCGTTTAAATCGCATATTGCGTAGCTTGTCAGTGATCTAAGGCTCTGTGTATTAAACTCCGCTTCATCTGAATGTGCGTAATGGAGATTTACTACTAATCACAGAACTGGCTTTACTCATGAGATGCGCATGACAATCGCACACAATTTATTTGTGTAGCCCTGCTAGAAACCTCCCCAAATCCTAGCAACTAACCAAACCCCTTAGCAACTAGCCTAACCCCTTAGCAACTAGCCTAAACACCTCAGCACCCACCCCAAACCCGCCCAAAACACTTTAGCAACAGGAAAAAACCCTAGCAACCACCCCAAATGTTAGCACCTACTCCACACACCAGTAATCGCTATAACAACTACCCCAAACACCCTAGTAACCACCCTAAAATCCTAGTAACCACTTACAACACCTATGCGACAACACCAAATGCTAACAACCAACCGCAATCATTTCAGAGACCCTAGCAACCACCTCAAACCTTATAAAAAAACAGCCCAAAAATCCAGCAACCACTCACTAAGTGTTGCCTAAGTGTATTGGGTGGTGTTGAGGCTGTTGTGGGTGTTTGCTGGAGCTTTGGGGTGGTTGCTAAAGTGTCTAGAGTGGTTGCGGGTGGTTGTTAGCATTTGGGGTTGTTGTAAGGGTGTTGTGAGTTTTTTTTTACCTGGTGGTTGCTAGTAGTTTGGGGTAGTTGTCAGGGTGATTGCTAGGGTTTGGGGTAGCTGCTAGCTTTTGGGGTGGTTGCTTGGGTTTTGGGTGGTCTTGAGGCTGTTGTGGGTGGTTGTTAGAAGTTAGGGGTGGTCTTCTATGGTTTGAGGTGGTTGCTAGGATGTCTGGAGTGGTTGTGGATGATTGTTAGGGTGGTTGCTTGGGTTTTAGGCTTGTTGCTAAAGTGTTTTGGGTGTGGTTGAGGCTGTTGTGGGTAGTTGTTGGAGGTGGGAGTGGTTTTCTAAAGTTTGGGGTGGTTGCTGAGGTGTGTAGGGTGGTTGCTAAGGTTTTTGGGTAGTTGATAGGGTTTTGGGGTGGTTTCTAGGGAGTTTGGGGTGGTTGCTATGTGGCTTTCTAGGGTTTGGGGTGGTTGCTATGTGGCTTTCTAGGGTTTGGGGTGGTGGCTAGTAGAGCTGGATGAATATTCAATTCAATTCAATTCAAGTTTATTTGTATAGCGCTTTTCACAATACGAATTGTTGCAAAGCGCTGTACAAAAGTTTAGGCTACTACAATATATTTAGTAATTTTAGTATTGGATAAATTCTGTATATTCTAGATTTTTATTTTATTTTTTCAAACAGAGATCACAATTATCCCATGATTCTGAACTAAGCAAAATAACATGCAATTTACTAGAGGCTGTGATAAAATATTAATTGCTGTAGTCTATTTAAGTGTTTAAAGGGGTCATCGGATGCCCATTTTCCACAAGTCGATAAGTTTTGTTATGGTCTTAATGTC
Source organism: Garra rufa (assembly GCF_049309525.1). Classification (NCBI taxonomy): domain Eukaryota; kingdom Metazoa; phylum Chordata; class Actinopteri; order Cypriniformes; family Cyprinidae; genus Garra; species Garra rufa. The sequence continues at coordinate 34,166,100 of NC_133377.1, forward strand.
TAAATGTCTATAGTCTATTTGTTAAAAATTCTCAGTGGTAGTGTAAAAAACACCCTTTTTACCCTTCAGTGAGCTGTTTTATTGCATTTGCCTTTAAATGTTAATGAGCTCTGCTCACCCCGCCCCTCTCTGCCGTAGGGTGACGAGCCATAATGTTTACTTTAGTCGCAAAACTTGCTAACTAGCACATTATTAAGAAAGGCGATTTGCAAAGATGCATAAAAAACCCTTATACTCACTTCTGCTGACTCCTTTAAGTAAATGTTTAATTAATTTGAACAAGGTGAACAAAGGTTTGAATGTTCTGGTATGGCTTCTGGGAACAGCCGTGGCCTAATGGTTAGAGAGTCGGACTTGTAACCCAAAGGTTGCAGGTTCGAGTCTCAGGTCCGGTAGGGATTGTAGGTGGGGGGAGTGAATAAAAAAGCACTCTCTTCACCCTCAATACCACGACTGAGATGTGACCCTTGAGCAAGGCACCATACCCCCAACTGCTCCTCGGGCGCTGCAGCAATGGCTGCCCACTGCTCAGGGGGTGTGTTCATGGTGTGTGTGCGTGTTCACTACTGTGTGTGTGCACTTGGATGGGTTAAATGCAGAGCACAAATTCCTACTATGGGTCTCCATACTTGGCCTCACTTCACTTCCTTTCCTTTCCTTTCCTTTCCTTTCCTTTCCTTTCGTTTAATCAGAGGTTTGATAGACACAGACGAATCGAAATAAAATTGCATGAGTATTTGAATCGAAATTGCGATCTTTTAGCAGTCAATCGCTTACTGATTTCAGTCCAGTCAAATAAGACTTTTTTTCATTCTGTTCCAATCTGTATGGCTTTAGTATAAGACTCAGATTTCTTTTTAACCCATTTTATCATCCACCAGGTGAAAGTTGTCAGTCTGATCACATAGTAGAGCATCGGCACACCTCGCACTTGATTTGAGGAATCATTCATGT